>NC_057419.1:1211402-1232276 GCF_019320065.1 Cervus canadensis | reverse complement strand
GGAGCACACAATCCATTC
Organism: Cervus canadensis; assembly: GCF_019320065.1. Lineage (NCBI taxonomy): Eukaryota > Metazoa > Chordata > Mammalia > Artiodactyla > Cervidae > Cervus > Cervus canadensis. Next base: position 1,232,258 of record NC_057419.1, on the reverse strand, counting down.
CCCTTTCCTCCAGAGCCAACCAGCTCAATGAGACACCATGGGTACTAGATACACAGGACAGGATGACTCAGTGTTTCGTCCAAGAAGCTGGAAGCTTGTGGCAGCTGCTCATGGAAATGAATTCCACCTTGGTGTTGCCTGTGAGGTAAGTGCTGAGGGAGCTTCCAGCAAGGAAACAAGATGAGATCAAAGATTTATGAGGGCACGTGTTGAGAAGACCTTTGTACACAAGGCTAACACAGCTCTGGGCAAGCTACAGCCCTTGCTGGGAACACTAATCAGCCGCAGGTGGGCGTTTCCTGCATGGGATCCCCCAGCACAACCTGAAACATGCATTTCTCTGCCCCTTCCCCATCATCCTGTTCAAACACAAGCCTAGGGAGTACTCCTAGTGAGGTGACCCTGAATCCTAGACTCTTGAAACGAGACAGCTCCGTGTGGAGCAAGGGCAAGTGTATTCACTGCATTCTCACAGCCTGAAGACAAGAGTTTCCGACTGGAGACCACAAAATGGAGGTGAGCTCTGGGAACACTGAGACAAGGAGGCAGGATGGAAAGTTTTCTGTCGGCTGGTCCAGAATTCAACGGGCTTCAAGGTGCATTAAGACCACATTGCAGGACAAACTAGCAATGATTCTCGCTTCCACAGACACTTAACTACAACCTAGTTGTCATGGAGGGAGTTTAGGCAAGATATGAAAAGATAGATAATGGTGAAAGCTGAGCGAGAACAGAATGAATGCCCGAGGATTGTGGCTGTGGGGCAAGGTTGGAAGGAGATGCACTCTGCCTGCTGTGTGACCCAACAGATTGACAAAGAGCTGAGATTGGTGGGTGAGTTTGGAGACCTCCTTAGGGCATTACTAATGCCTCATATCTCACAGCATATCATCTGAATTCCTCCCCATCCTCCGCTAGAAATGTCAGGATGGGGTTTTGTGAAATCAAAATTCACCAAGGGCCACCATTGCCTGGAGAAGAGACTTGCTGACCTCATAAAGCATGAAAATGAAGCTCCATGGGGACATGTGCTCAGGGGCTCGGAGCAGCCCACTGTGAATCCTCCAATGAATGAGGTGACTGGGAAGCCACAAGGCTCCAGAGTAGTTATGGAACATCCACCTCCTGTTACCCAGGAGAAGATGAAGACCTCCTATCAATTGAGGTCCAGAAAAAAATGTCAAGGTGAACTGAAGCCAACCAAACTCCTCTTGCCCATCGACCCCACCCCCAGAAGACACCCTCCCCTGTCCTTGCCTGGCACGTAACCCATCTCTGCCCAAACCCTTTATCCTGAAGCAATCATTCCACATGTCTTCACACTCTTCCCTAAACCAGTGCCATTCTTGCTCCCGGTCTTGCTTTCTCCAGGTGGCCAGGGTAACCATGAGGGTAAATAATCCCACTCCGGCAAAGCTGCCCAAAAAATTTCTCTGAAAGATCTACCACAAAAAAGCTTAACAAAATCAGATGCTCAAAACTCTGTAGCCAGACTTCTAAGGAGAAAGAACAACTCAATCAGAAGGAACCAGAGGAGGTACCAGAGACCATGGAGACGCCTGCCATTCCAGCTAATCCGAATGAATCAGTGGAGGGCCCAGAGACCATGGAGACCCCACATTTCCAGCTAATTTGAATGAACCAGAGGAGGTCCCAGACACCATGGAGACCCCTGCCATTCTAGCCAATCAGAGCAAAGCAGAGGAGGTCCCAGAGACCACGGAACCCCTGCCACTCCAGCTGGACCAGTGAACAGTCAGTGACTTCGGAGCATGGCTACACACCTCAGAAATGCTTGGGGGTCTGACAGCTGAGTACTGGCCAAAAGTACAGATGCTGAATATTATAGCAACTGCATACACTAATAATGAAAATAAAATAAAATCAAGCTGATGTGAAATTATATTTGTCTCTGACTTCTCTGATAGTGGGGGACAGAGAGGGCAGGGAAGGGAAAAGTGTGTGAGGAGAGATGGTGATGGCTTCTGTGGAGTTGGACATGGGACCAGAAGGTCCAGGTTGCCAGAAAGTAGTGGGAAGAACTGGTTCGAGACTGAGATTCAAAGACACACTTTCAATGGGAAAAGAGGAAGAGGACTTGGAGTTTTTCTGGGTGAGTGCAGAGATGGACACTTAGCTGGAGAGCACTGTCTTGTGTGGGGGGGAGCTGTTCCATTTGTAGAAAAGGCATACAAAGGAGCTGCCCCATGAAAATAATGGAATATTTTCATTTGCAGCAACATGGAAGGTAGAATACTGAGTAAAATAACTCAGACAGAGATTGACAAATACTGTATGATATCATTATAGAATGTAAACATACCGCAAAGTAGAGAATATGATAGTAATGGAGGTGCACAAAGAGAGAGAAGCATCTACTGGTTACCAGCGGGGAGGGGAAGAAGGCGGGGCAATACAGAGGTGGGGGAGTGGGAGGCATTCGTGATAGTTAGGTGGAAGATGAACTCAGGGATGCATTGTACCACATGGGGAATAAAGCCAGGACTTTGTCATAACTATAAATGGAAAGCAAGCTTTAACGGTTGTATAATCAGAAAGAAAAGGAGAGAAAGTGGTGGGAGGAAGGAGGGAAGAAAGGAAGGAAAACAATGGCGTTTTGGAGGCCAAAAAGTTAATACTGATTAGGCCCTTTTTATCAAAGGATTATATTCTATTTTACTTTATTTTTTCATTTTAATTGGTGGGTATTTACTTTACAATGTTGTGCTGGTTTTTGCGATGCATTGACATGAATCAGCCATAGGAATACATGTGTTCCCCATCGTGATTCCCCCTCACATCTTCCTCCCAATCCAATTGCTCTCGGTCAGCCCAGTGAACCAGTCCTGGGCACCCTGTCTTATGCATCGAACATGGACGTGCTGTCCCTTTCACATATGATAATATACTTGTTTCAATGCTATTCTCACTGATCATCCCACCCTCGCCGTCTCCCACAGAGTCCAAAAGACTGTTCTGTAAATGTGTGTCTCTTTTGCTGTCTCCCATATAGGGTTATCACCTCCACCTTCCTAAATTTAATATATATACCTTAGTATAGTGTATTGGTGTTTTCTTTCTGACTTACTTCGCTCTGTATAATAGGCTCCAGTTTCATCCACCTCATTAGAATGGATTCAGGTGTGTTCTTTTTAATGTCTGAGAAATATTCCATTGTGTCTATGCACCACAGCTTTCCTACCCATTTATCTACTGATGGACTTCTAGGTTGCTTCCATGCCCTGGTTATTGTAAACAGTGTTGTGATGAACATTGGGGCACACGTGTCTTTTTCACTTCTGGGTGAATCAGGATTTCAATAGGAGAAACCATGATGACTATTAGCCTGTTAGTGGTAAACCCTTCACATGAGTTTGGTTGAAGGAGTGGGACCAAAGTTGGAGATGATTGTTTCAAACCGGCTAAACAGTAATTGTAAGCTTTTGGTATCACCAAAAAATTCCAAATTTGATATTACATTGCATTAACTGTACATTAACTAACCTATTAACAATTATGAGAGTATAGTCTGCAGATCAGTGAATTTTAAAAAAAGCATTTATGAAAGAATATTGCATGGAAGATTAAATTAGAAGGAATGAATAAACATGATTTTATTCAACATTATATGATCAGTGCCTAGATTTTTTTTTATGATATATTTTCTCTTTGATTACATAGAGTTCTTTTCAAAACCAATTCTTCATAAAAACAGTCAAAAGTATTTTTTGTTTACTGGGACTGGCCATGATATGAAGAGACATTGTGAGCTTTCCATGATATAGACACAATCACAGATGCAGTGTACTTACTTATAGAAAATCTGTGTTGTTTAGTTGCTAAGTCATGTCCAGCTCTTTAGTGAGCCCATAGACTGTAGCCCACTAGGCTCCTCTCTCCTTGGAATTTCCCAGCAAGGATACTGGAATGGGTTGCCATTATTTTATCCAGGGGATCTTCCCAACTCAGGGATCGAACCTGCATCTCCTGCACTGGCAGGTGTCTTCTTTGTCACTGAGCCCTCAGGGAAAACAGAAAATCTAATCCTTAATAAGTGAATTCATTAAAAGACTAACCAAACAAACACCCCAGTGTATCAACCGTCAGACAACAAAGGTATGACTGTTTTTGCACATCTGTAAATGGTTGGACATATTCTGTGTTCTAAGAACTATCAAGGTGGAAGTCAGAGATTGTTCAAAGATGATAGGAAACCTGGTCAAATGATTGCCAGAAGAGGCAGTGATATTGTTGAGGGTAGAATAGGAGTTCAGGAGCTTGAATTTCAGGATAGCTATATATTCTAATTTAGAGAGAGGATCATCCTTGCCAAAACCTCAAGCCAAAGAGTTGAGGTGAAAGTAGGTCTTGTGGTCTTGATAATGAGTTTAGAGCTTACCTTAGAAATGTCAATTAAGAATTCTTAGATAATAATCTTCAGTAACTTGTCTTTCTTTGTAGATGGTAAATCCCTTCCTGGCAGAGTTCATTCTTCCATATTTCAATGATAGCATTTTGTCCAGTGCTGTGCACATAGTAGGTTTTTTAAAATGTGCTCATTAGTGGTGATATAGAAGACTTGGTCCTATGACTTGTTCCACAAAATTAAGAGTAGTGCCCAATGCGCTATTAGATTTCAGCTTAAAAGAGAAGGTGAGACATATTTTTTTAAAAAATATGTATTATTTTCTCTGTATAACAGACTTGAGGAAAGAATAAGAGTGGCATTAATGGAAAAAGAACACAAACTTTAAGGTTAGACAAATGTAGGTTTCTGTTCTCTACTTGAGCATCTCTATTTGCTATGTGACCTTGGGTCTCTCCTTTCTCCATTCAAGAGCAAAGGTAATAATACTTTATTCATAAAGGTTTTTTGAAAATAAGACTGCAGAGTGAGTGTAGTAAAATACCCGATTCAATAAATAATGGTGAGGTTCTATTTTATATATATATATATATAATATATATAATTAAATATATATGTAATCTTTTAAGAATTTTAATATATAATTATACATAATCAATACATATATTTTGTTTAATATGTAATATATAATTATCTATAATTCATATATATTATATATATATAATCTTTTAAACATTTTTGTTTCACAACCAAATAAACCATTTTACATTCATGGTGAGATTTGTTCATATAATAGAGGCACCGGAGGAAGATCTCAGATGAAGTATGCTAGGTACAAAGGCTTCCGGGTTGGGAGGGCAGGGCCAACCATGGCCTGAGTCAGGGACTGCAGCTCCCATCAGAGACTGCAGGGCCCTGGCTGTCACGAAGTCTCAGCACCATCAAAATGTTAAAAATCTTTTTTCTTTCCTGATTATAAAATAACACGTACAACTGAAATTATAGTTTTTGCCCCAATTTAATTTTTTAGTTTATTTTTTCTCAAGGTCAGTAAGTATAATTGTTGAATAAAGCTCATATACAAGTCATCTGTGGAAGAAGAGACAAAGAATTCAGCCGCTAGTGGGTGAGTGAGAAGGAGGGAAGGTTATGTGGGACAAGGCTGTTTACGTTCTGAATAAAGGCTCTTCTTAGTCGGTGAGGGAACTCACTGATTTAAGCTGACTAAACCCAGGGTTCCTTCAGAAATGCTGATACCAGAGCGTCTAAATTTTGTTTTGAGAACATTCAGTTGAGAAAATTTCAAAGTGGTTGCTGCGATTAACAAAATGTATGCACTAATAGTTTAACAGTGGTAAAAATTAAAGATAGAAAATAGATTGCATGCTTAATTCTTCCAGATAAAAGCATTAAATAGTTTTGTGTGTGTGTCTGCACATGAGAGAGACACAGAGAGAGAGAGACAGAGAGGAATTCCTGATTGTTCTACCATGGTGAGCATGGTGAGCTCTACCATGGTGCTCTACCACTAAGTCATGTCTGACTCTTGTGACCGCATGGACTGTAGCCTGCCAGGCTCTTCTGTCCATGGGATTCTCCCAGCAAGAATACTGGATAGGGTTGCCATTTCCATCTCTAGGGAATCTTCCCAACCCAGGGATCAAACCTGGGTCTCCTGCATTAGCAGGTGGATTCTTTACCAAATGAGCCACTAGGGAAGCCCCAAGTTTTAGAAAAAAAAATTTTTTTCAAAGACTATTAAAAATTTAAAAACCTGCACAAGCAGAACTCATTTATCACATGACCCAGTGACTGACTAAGAGATTGTATCACCATCATTATTAAAGAGTTGCACTTCCACAATTTCTCTCCCATAAAGTGTCAGCAGAGATTGCAGATGGATGACCAGAAAGAAACACAGGGCAATGATGTGCCACAGCAGAAATAATGGGTCATCAACAAAGGCCACATATCCCAGGAATTCACGTCCCTCTTGTTCCCTCCATATCCTTAGATGTTAGCTCGAGGTGATCTCAGAGAAATTTTTCTTAGGACTTCTGTTGTGAGTTGAATTATGTCCTCCAAAAAGATCTTTTGAAGTCCTAATTCCTTAAAAAGAGAAGGATTTGGAGACACAGAGAAGAAGTCTATATGACAACAGACAAAGAGACTGGAGTGATGGAGCCTCAAACCAAGGAATGCCAAAGATTGCCAGCAACCACCAGCAGCCAAGAAGAGGCAGAGATTCTTTCCCAGAGGACCCCACCAAAACCTTGATTTCAGATTTCTAGCTTCCAGGATGTAAGAGAAGTAGATTACTATTGTTTCAAGCCCACCAGTTTGTAATTATATTCTATGGCAGCCCTAGGGAATTTATGGAGCTTCCCTTGTGGCTTAGATGGGAAAGAATCTGCCTTCAATGCAGGAGGCTTGGGTTGGAGCGGGAAGATGCCTTGGAGGAGGGAATGACTATCCACTCCAGTATTCTTGCCTGGAGAATCCCATAGACAGAGGAGCCTGGCAGGCTATAGTCTGTGCTGCGTGCTAAGTCACTTCAGTCATCTCCTACTCTTTACAACCTCATGGACTTTAGCCCACCATGGACTTTAGGCTCCTCTGTCCATGGGATTCTCTAGGCAAGAATACTGGAATGTATTACCATGCCCTCCTCCAGGGGAATCTTCCCAACCTGGAGATAGAACCCACATCTCTTGTCTCCTGCATTGTCAGGTGGGTGGGCTTCGCCAGTAGCTGAGCTGGTAAAGAATCCACCTGCAATGTAGGAAACCCCGGTTTGATTCCTGGGTAAGGAAGATCCACTGGAGAAGGAATAGGCTACCCACTCCAGTATTCTTGGGCTTCCCTGGTGGCTCAGCTGGTAAAGAATTCACTTGGAATGCAGGAGATCTAGGTTCAGTCCCTGGGTTGGGAAGATCCCCTGGAGGAGAGCATGGCAACCCACTACAGTACTCTTGCCTGGAGAACCCCCAAGAACAGAGGAGCCTGGTGGTCTGCAGTCCATGGGATCGCAGAGTTGGACGTGACTGAGTGACTTGCACTTTCACTTCACCTCTTTACCACGGGAAGCCCTAGGCTACTGTTCCACGGGGTCACAAAGAGTTGGATGCAACTGAGCGACTGACACTTCACTGGAAATTTATACATCCCAGAGTAGGTCTAATCGCTTGTGATGAGCCTCCATGAGATTCTATTCCTCTTCCTCAAAGCCTTTGCAAAATTAAAGTAAGTGAGTTAAAGTATAATTAATTTTAAATATCTTTCTTGCCTGCTACAGTGAAGCAGGACATTCTTAGGAGAGGGACTATGCATATTTTGTTTACCTCTGAATCCTCATCTCTGGATTGCCTGGAATAAATACTCAAATACTTTTTAAATGCAGAAATGAATTTATCTGCTGTGTTACTTCTTAAATGCATATATATATATATAAATATCATAACTCCATATGATTCTGAAGACAATTTCTATGTTAGTCTCTATGTCAGTTGGAAATGTTTTAGTTACATGCAGTGGAAAATAAAACTCAAACAGCTAAAACAAACAGATTAACACAAGAATTATTCACTGATTTTATCTTGAAGTCCAGTAGTACAGCCAGCCAGCTGCTTAAACAATGTCACCAAGATCTGGCTTCTCTTTGCCTCTCTGTTCTGCCTCCACTCATATCAGCTTTATCTTTAGGCTTTCCATGGTGGCTGTCCTTCTGGTCATGAAATGTCTAAGGCAAGCCTTGCACATTTAAGTCTTGTGATCAATTATCATAGCTTGTGCATGTGCCATGAAGCTTTCTTTCCCCCTACTGATCCACAATGAGAAACATTTCTATTGTTGAACCAATTAGAGGGCTTAATTCAAAAGCTGGACAAGTTGGTCAGTTCCATCTCAGTCACATGGCTAAGGACTTGGGAGGAGTGAACCCTGCAAGGAAAATCAGAATATTGTTGGTGGGAATAGAAGGAATGGTTGCCAAGCAGGCAATTGATTTATTTGTAACTGTTTTAACATTGGGTGCAATAAAATATCCTAGGATTGGAAATATTCAGATATAGTCTGAGAAATTGTGTGTAACAGAATTAACTAGGTGATGATCAGAATTGGCTTTAAAGTAAGTGAAGGTATTTGAATGAATGAATGCTAAGTCAGTGTTTTGTTGTTCAGTTGCTAAGTCGTGTCTGACTCTGCGACCCGCTGATCTGCAGAATGCCAGGCTTCCCTGTCCTTGTCTATCTCCTGGAGTTTGCTCAAACTCATATCCATTGAGTCAGTGATGTCATCTAACCATCTCATCCTCTGTTGCCCTCTTTCTCCTCTTGCCCTCAATCTTTCCCAGCATTGGGGTCTTTTCCAAAGAGTTGGCTCTTTGCATCAGGTGGCAGAAGTACTGGAGCTTCAGCTTGAGCTTCAGTCCTTCCACTGAATATTCAGGGTTGATTTCCTTTAGGATTTACTGGTTTGATCTCCTTGCAGTCCAAGAGACTTTCAAGAGTCTTCTCTAGCACCACAGTTCAAAAGCATCAGTGTTTTAGACCTGGTTTTATGATGCCTCCTGAATTAATTTAGGTAGTCCTGTTATTATTATATTTTTTACATGTGATGTGAAGAGTGCAAAATATGATTTTCATTCGTAGCCTACTTAGTATAAAATCACAATCATAGTAAAGGATGAATTGCTAATGATTTTAGTCATTGTCATTATAGAACTGAGTGTCAAAATTTAACAGACATTGTTCAAATGATTTAGAAACATAATTCCATCAAAGAAATTGAACTTTAAAACATGACTAGACATAATGAGGATATAAAAATATTGATAAAACTTAGAAGTAAAGCACTGTATGCACTTTTAAAATATACATGATAATGCATTGCTTAAAAATGGTACTTTAGTAAGAAAAACAACCTATTAAGTAGATTATTTGATCCTGACCTCTACCTTGGAAATTTCTGGTTTGTATCAAGGTTATAATAGACAGTTATCTTAGGTCTGTGATGGGTACTGATATACAAAATTACAAAGATTTCAGGTAACATTTATTAACTATTTCTATGCATATACAAAATACAAAAACAACCATAGCTTAAATGCCAGTGATAGCCCTTTATGCACAAGATGCTGTAATCTACTAAAAATGTGCACTGATTTATGCTTTATTATATGTGGCTGCTTTTTTCATGTCTACTAAAAAGAAGGAAATGGAAGAATGCATATGCATAGAAAACTTTTTATTTTGTATTGGAGTATAGCCGACTAATGGTTGTGATAGTTTCAGGTGGATAGCAAAGGGACATTCTCCCCTAAAATCGGCTCCTGTCCAGGCTACCACGTAACATTAAGCAGAGTTCCATGTGCTAAATGGAAGGTCCTTGTGATAATCTATTCTTTTATGCTCACCGAAAAGATTTTTCTAATTAACTTCCTAATAGTCTAGTTTATAGGGAAAGTTATGCCCTAGTTCATAGTCAAAAATATTGATGTGTATTGTCACTCAAATTAATAAACAGGCAGCCTGGTTTTCTAAACAGTGTCTTCTGAATTTGACAAATTTGAAACTTAGCAGTTTAGGGAGAATGGATGAAACTGCAATCCTGGTGCAGCTTAGGGGATCCAATCATGGTAACCATGGTGACTGTTCCACAGCGTGGCTCATCTGAGAGGGATGGGCTTATATCCTGTACCTCCATCTTTATTGCATGTATTGGGATAATTAATGTAAGAAAGGGTAACAGAAGGGAAAAGGTAATTGTTACTTTATGAAGAAAACCAAAGAAGCAGATAACATGTTATAAACAAGTTCAGACAGTGGTCAGGATACCTGGCAAATATATTCCAGTGGAGCTAGGTAAGTGAAGCTGTGTAACTATCCAATATCTACCAGGATCTTTATTTATAATGGGTCCTTTGCTGCTAATTTGACAAAATGAACACTTATTTATGTTACAAGGCAGAAAGCAATGCATGATGTAGATCAAGTTTTCTCAGGAGATTTAAAAAAAAATTTTCTACCCAATGTATGTTCCCAATTAGGAGGAAAGAAGCAAATAGAATAAATTAAGAAGTCAATAAAATTATTTTCAAGGGTTTGAAAGATTGTTTCTGTAACATTCGATTCATTCAAACAGTCATGGCAAAACTGCATGACCAAAGTAACTTATAGGCAAACAAAAATCTCAGTTTCTACTGTTTTAACTATTAAGGCAGCACATAGTGAAATGTACCACATGATTGTTTTATTCTCACTATTTATTCATCCATGAATTCAACAGTTACAAAGATGAGCAAGACAGGTCAAGCCTGTTCTCATAGAACTTATAATCCAACAAAGAAGATAGGCAGTTATTCAACCAATAACCATAAAGTATAATAAAGGTTCACCATGTATCATGCAGACCTTCCACTAGCCAGTTAACATTAGTTAAAGCAGCAGCAGCAGCAGCAAAGCAACAATTCTCAACTATATTTCTGCCATAAACTCCCTGACAGATGATATTTCCAAGGAGACACTACTTATTTGGACTATAGTCAAGGTTATGTTCAATTATCACCAAGGCTACTAGCTCCATTCTTTTTCTTCCCATCAGAAAAGTACACTGGAATCTGAGTGGGAATAATGCAATATAGATAAAATTGAATTAGCTTAGATATAAAGAAAATAGCTTGAAACTATGTCATTCTTAAGCTGACCTTGCTCCAGACTTTAGAATTGTGGCATGCTGTTGTTTTAGAGCTAAATACTGAAATTCAGCTACCATGTATGTTAGTCACTGGGTACTTTAAGGCGATTGAAATACACTGATATGAGGGGAAATGTTTATGTTAAGTATGACAGAACGGAGGATACTATCTTCTATTTAGGAAGAATTTATATACATTAATAAGAAACTTTCCAAAGAAAATGGACAGATGACATGAGTAGATTATGCCTCCTGTCTGAAATCAGGTATATTGAGCAGTTGTGATTATACATGGGTGCTGGGATCATGGATAGTTTCTTCTCCCCCCCCCCCTTTTTATCTAAAAAATCCTTTTAGTATCTATAGTCCATAAACTTTTTATTTTGGTAGTTTCCAAAACAAGAAAAAAATTAGAAGAGCAGCATTATTTTACATGTTGGCAAATGGCTTTAATGTTTGGCTTAGTAGAATGCAGCTAGATTCTCCTGTCTACATTCAATCTCTTGCTAGCTACTGTTTTGTTTTTAGGATATTGTAAATATTTGGAAAAGAAAGCAGTGTTTTAATAGCCTTTCAAATAATAGTAATATTCTTCTTTGATATCACACTAAAAATTGTTCATTGGTAGTACCTTACAAGTTAGTTGCCTTGTGTTATATAATGTTAAGGAAGTTTCCTTAATTTATCATATGTTAAAATCCATTGGTTAGTTTCACACTTTGTATGGATGTTTTGCCCATGCAAGATTTTGTAACATCATGCACTGGTCTTTGGAGTTTTGACCTATTTTGTTGTATTATTTTATAACTTACATTTGTTATATAATTATGTTTCTTAGAACATTTAAGTACTGAGACGCTGAAAAGTTTATGGTGGCAGATATGTTTTCCAGAATTTGAATTTCCTCTTGAAAGCAAAATTTTGTTATGGGTAACAAATATGCTCTGTTTCTTTTCTGAAAACGAGAGGCTCATCTTTGTGTTCAAATAATGTCTCCTAAATATTCTAGTTTGAGTGTACTGTGAAGCAACAGTTCTTGCAGGTCAAGAAGCAACAGTTAGAACTAGACACGGAACAACAGACTGATTCCAAATTAGGAAAGGACTATGTCAAGGCTATATATGGCCACCCTGCTTATTTAATTTACAAGCAGAGTACATCATGTGATATGCTGGGCTGGATGCATAACAAGCTGGAATCAAGACTGCCAGGAGAAATATCAATAATCTCAGATACGCAGATGATGGCAGAAAGTGAAGAGGAACTAAAGAGCCTCTTGATGAAAGTTAAAGAGGAGAGTAAAAAAGCTGGCTTAAAACTCAACATTCAAAAAATGAAGATCATGGCATCCAGTCTCATCACTTATGGTGCTCACAAGACCTCTGATTCTTTCTTCTCCAAAGAATAAATCTCCAAAGTTATGTTGAGGTGGAGCAGAGGTAGTTGCCTAGATATGCAGAGTCAGGGTGGGGACCTGAGGGTCTACCTGCTCCTCCAAATGGCATTTCAATGATCCCCTGCTGTTTAATTACACAGTGACTCTTACTGCCTTCAATTTGTGAACCCTGTAGAAGGTCTTTTGTTATTTCATGTTACCATGCAGCTTCTACCATTAAAGCTTGGAATTAATCTTTCTCAAGTTTTTTAGACAGTTACCCCATATCCATCTGCTTTCCAGATTCCAGAATTCTGCTTTGGTTATTTTCCTATTCTTTTTGTCTCTGGTTTTATGGCTTCTAAGGATTACTGTATTATGGTGGAGTATCTTTAATCAAAAGTCCCTAGAAATCATTTTATTGAAGAGCATTACTCAGAGTAAAACATCATAAGCAGAATTAATAGGGCTTTCAAACAGAAAAAGTAATGACTTAAAAAGAGGTAAGTTTAAAGACCTACTTTATAAAATTTGGGACATTAGCTTTAACAACTGGATTTCCCTGAAGGGCTAGCCCAGGTACTTTTAAAATTCCATACTTATAAAAAACAATACACAAGGTCAGACTTAAAAGTACCCTGCCAGTGATTGTGAGCTAAAGAACCTCTTGATGAAAGTGAAAGAGGAGAGTGAAAAAGTTGGCTTAAAGCCCAACATTCAGAAAACTAAGATCATGGCATCCGGTCCCATCACTTCATGGCAAATAGATGGGGAAACGGTGGAAACAGTGGCTGACTTTATTTTTCTGGGCTCCAAAATCACTGTGGATGGTGATTGCAGCCATGAAATTAGAAGACGCTTACTCCTTGGAAGGAAAGTTATGACCAACCTAGACAGCATATTAAAAAGCAGAGACATTACTTTGGCAACAAAGGTCCATCTGGTCAAGGCTATGGTTTTTCCAGTGGTCATGTATGGATGTGAGAGTTGGACTATAAAGAAAGCTGAGCTCTGAAGAATTGATGCTTTTGAACTGTGGTATTGAGAAGACTCTTGAGAGTCCCTTGGACTGCAAGGAGATCCAACCAGTCCATCCTAAAGGAGATCAGTCCTGGGTATTCATTGGAAAGACTGATGTTGAAGCTGAAACTCCAATACTTTGGCCACCTGATGTGAAGAGCTGACTCATTGAAAAAGACCCTGATGCTGGGAAAGATTGAGGGCAGGAGGAGAAGGGAACGACAGAGGATGAGATGGTTAGATGGCATCATCGACTCGATGGACATGGGTTTGGGTGGTTTCCAAGAGTTGGTGATGGACAGGGAGGCCTGGCATGATGCGGTTCATGGTATCGCAAAGAGTTGGACACGACTAAGCGACTGAACTGAACTGAACTGATTGTGAATAAATATTAGTTGAACTTACATTAAGTTTTCAGAAGGATTCAACATGGCTCCTTTTTCTCTCACTGGCTCTTCCTTCCCCTGAAACAGTCCTGCCACAATGCAGTTCTGTATTACATTTTTACTTAATGTCATTCTCAGAAGTAATTTGCTGTCAATCCTAAAGGAAATCAACCCTGAATATTCTTTGGAAGGACTGCTGCTGAAGCTCCAACACTTTGGTCATTGACTCAATGGACATGAATTTGAGGAGATATCTCTGGGAGATAGAGAAGGACAGGGAAGCCTAGTGTGCTGCATTTCATGGGGGTCACAAAGAGTCAGACACAGCTTAGGGACTGGACAACAGAAACAACTTTGCTACAGCTTATATGGAAGCATTTGTTTTTTCATAGGCAACAAAATGGCATCTCCCATTGTTTTCAAGATGAGTCACAAATTTTGAAAACATAGTCACATATTCTTAAATTTTACAAATATCTTATTTTTCTTATAAAAGGCAATGTGACTGTCCACAAATGGTTCAAGAGAGCAAGGAAACTTAGGGGAGTTATAAAGGACAGAATTAGATGGCAGATAATTTAAGCAACACCAACCTACTAGGATTTTGCTTTGATTTTTATATCTGGAAATAGAGTTTTAGTTTCCTTGAGTCCTTAATATGATTTAATAAGAAACTCTCAGACAAATCTTTACTTCTAAATGTAGTGTAACATGGTTATCACAAGGCTTTAATTTTGAGTTAATTATCATCATATGCTTGTAGCTTTCATAAAAATCCTCTGGAATCTCTTGGGAATGAAAGTATTACATTATGCTGCCCCCTGGCAGATATTTTGTTTACTGAATATTGTCAACTGCCCTAAGGAAAATGAAACATGAATAGAGGCTGCCCTGTCTGCCTATCTCCACAGAAGACAGAATATAATTTTAGGTGTTTGTTGTCCTGCAAACAAATATTATCACTGGAATGAAATTCGATTGAATTAGGACTTGGCTGAAGTAGAATCAGCTCATCTAAATTCTTGGTTTTGCTTTCTCTGTTTGAGTGGGAATCATTAATATTAAATGAATGCCAAATGAGGATAAGTATTATAACTAATAACAGAGAAATACTACAGTTAATATTCTAGGCATTTTATCATAAATTAATCTTAAGTTAATCTTAAAATTAAATACAGGTGGAGTTGAGGTTCATGTTTATTCTCAAATGTTCCTGGGATAAAGAACATTTTAAACCACAGAAATTGTGTGCACGTATACCAGCAGAGATGCTAGTCATAATTACATTGTTTCCAGCAGTTAAAGCTATGGTTTTTCTAGTAGTCATTTATGGATGTGAGAATTGGACTATAAAGAAAGTTGAGTACTGAAGAATTGATGCTTTTGAACTGTGGTATTGGAGAAGACTCTTGAGAGTCCATTTATTAAGGATATCTCCATCTTTAAGGATGTGTCCCTGTCTGGACCAGGAAATAGAGGATGACTAAATATCAAGAATGGACTAAGTATCAAGACTGACTTGATTTCACTAAATGACTTGACTAAATATCAAGAAGGTCTATGGAATGGACCTGGAAGTTAATCTGCATATCACTATGCCTTTGTTTACTGTGCTTCACCTAATAATCTCCGTTATATAGCTTCCTCCATTCCTTAACCTCCTTCTTTCATTCTTAGCTGATGATAGCATTTAAGGTAAAGACTTGGACCATTTCAGAAAGTGACTGTTTTCCCAGGTATCTTTCAACTATATAGGAGGTATGCATGGCATATATTAAACTTCTGATTGTTTTTCTCCAATCCATCTCCCTTTCATTATGAACATCTCAGTGAAGAACATTGAGGCTAGGGGGGAAATTATCTTTCCTCTCATCTAATGCAATAAAATAGCATTCAGAGATATAGAGGAATGAACCACAGACCAATTAAAAAAAAATAAAGAAAAGCATGAATCTAACACTTACATTACTAAGTGAAGGAATCCAGCCTCAAGTGCTACACACTGTATGATCTTATAAGACTTTCTAGCAAAGGTAAAACAGACATGATAAACAGTTTATGGAATATATGGCTGAAATATTTCACATGGTGCTTTAGTGAGGAATACCTGCCACTATGCATTTGTCTAAGCACATAGATTTTTGTTTTCAGAACACAAGTAATTTATTACCTATTCACATTTATTTATTTATGGTATGGAGTGCCAAAGACTGGAATGCAGAATTTAACAAAGAATCTAACAGATTGAGAAATACATGAAAAGCTTCAGACTTCCCTAGGGGCCTAGTGGTTAAGACTCCACGTTGTCAGTGCAGGAAAGGTGGGTTCAATTCCTGGTCAGGGACCTAAAACCCCACATGTCGCGGCACAGCCAAAAGATTTAAAAGGAAGAAGAAAATTTTTAAAAAGCCACTCTCACTGTTAGGACAAAATTATCTGACCTAAGTTCACTGTGTAATTGAATGGAATCTGCAGGCCAAAGGCAAAATGTACCATACATAAACAATGGGCTCTGTAAGTTCTTTCCACGGGGGTTTGTAGCTAACAGGACTGAAACTACCATATCAGTCATTGAAGGAGCAAGCCCTGAATTTGATAAGTGATGAGTAGTGGAAGCCAGGTTTCTTACCATTGGAGTGGGAAGTTACAGGCAGACAAAAGGAGAAGGTTATAATACCTGTGTCATAAGAGATCATGTTGGAGACATCATTATAAACTATCTTTAGCCTAATACAGAAACATATAACTCCATGTGAAAATCTTCATAACCTTGTGTATGCATAGTCTGGATACATGCATGTATATTTCCTTGCATTGTCTGCTGAGATTATTAAGTTCCCACATACAAGTTTTTATTAATATGCTCTAATAAAAAGGGACAAGGACTCTAAATATGTGTCTGATACTAGCACTGAGACAGTAAATATGTAAAGCAGCATAATCTTAAAATGTGAGAAAGAAGGACCAAAAAAGCCCCATAAAAGCTGAATTATGTAAAATAAAAGCAGGGGAGTATGGAAAAAGCTCTCAATAGCAAAGCTGGAATGAACTAAGCAGTCTAATTGGCTGGACTGTAGCCAAAAGAAAGTGAAAGTGAAGTTGCTCTGTCGTGTCTGACTCTTTGCAACCCCATGGACTGTAAGCTATGAGGTGCCTCCATTCATGAAATTTTCCAGGCAAGAGTACTGGAGTGGGTTTCCATTTCCTTCTCCAGGGGATCTTCCCCACCCAGGGATTGCACCCAGGTCTCCTGCATTGCAAGCATATGCTTTTACAGGCTGAGCCACCAGGGAAGCTCCCAAAAGTTTAAAATAATTTTCAGGTGTCCAAACTGGTAAAAAGTAAAAATTAGGTTTTATGAGTAATGTTGAATAAAAATCTCACACAGAAATATTCTAAATAACTGATACAGACTCAGCTGTCCGTCAAGTATAAGAAGCTAACTCCCCTCTCCTCAAATGTGGGTCCTGCATTATGACTTCCTCCTTAATAAGGCACTCAGGATGGACGTGAGGAAAATCAACAATAAAGACAAACAACAAATGTTGGCGAAAATGTACAAAATTGAAACTCAAAACTTTACTTGTGGAGAGGTAAAATAGTGCAATCAATGTGTGCAAAACAAACATTTTCTCGAAAACATAAAAATGTAATTATATCACTCAGCAGTGGCCACAGAACTAGAAAAGGTCAATTTTCATTCCAATCCCAAAGAAAGGCAAAGCCAAAGAATGTTCCAACTACCACAGAGTTGCACTCATCTCACACGTTAACAAAGTAATGATCAAATTTCTCCAAGCCAGGCTTCAACAGTAAGTGAACCATGAATTTCTAGATGTTCAAGCTGGATTTAGAAAAGACAGAGGGACCAGAGATCAAATTGCCAACACCCGTTGGATCGTTGAAAGAGCAAGAGAGAAAAACATCCAGAAAAATATTTACTTCTGCTTTGTTAACAATGCCAAAACCTTTGAATGTGCAGATCACCACAAACTGTGGAAAATTCTGAAAAGTATGGGAATACCAGACCACCTTACCTGCCTCCTGAGAAATCTGTATGCAGGTGAAGAAGCAACAATTAGAACTAGACATGGAACAATGGACTGGTTCCAAATCAGGAAAGGAGTACAGCACCCTGCTTATTTAACTTATATGCAGAGTATATCATGTGAAATCCCGGGGCTGGATGAGGCACAAGCTGGAATCAAAATTGCCAGGAGAAATATCAATAATTTCAGATACACAGATGATACCACTCTTATGGCAGAAAGCAAAGAAGAACTAAAGAGTCTCTTGATGAAAGTGAAAGAGGAGAGTGAAAAAGTTGGCTTAAAACTCAGTATTCAGAAAACTAAGATCATGGCATCTGGCCCCATCACTTCATGGCAAATAGATGGGAAAACAATGGAAATGGTGACAGACTTTATTGTGGGGCGGGGGGTGGGCTCCAAAATCACTGAAGATGGTGACTGCAGCCATGAAATTAAAAGACACCTGCTCCTTGGAATAAAAGTTATGACCAACCTAGATAGCATATTAAAAAGCAGAGACATTACCAACAAAGGTCCATGTACTCAAAGCTATGGTTGTTCCAATAGTCATGTATAGATGTTACAGCTGGACTACAAAGAAAACTGAGCACCGAAGAAGTGATGCTTTGGAACTGTGCTGTTGGAGAAGACTCTTGAGCATCACTTGGACTGCAAGGAGATCCAAGAAGGCAATCCTAAGGGAAATCAGCCCTGAATATTCATTGGAAGGACTGATGCTGAAGCTGAAACTGCAATACTTTGGCCACCTAATGTGAAGAACTGACTCATTGGAAAAGACCCTGATGCTGGGAAAGATTGAAGGCAGGAGCAGAAGGGGATAACAGAGGATGAGATGGTTGATGGCATCACTAACTCGATGGACATGAGTTTGACAAAGCTCTGGGAGTTGGTGATGGATAAGGAAGCCTGGTGTGCTGCAGTCCACGGGGGCACAAAGAGTCGGACATGACTGAGTGACTGAACTGAAATATCATATGTTTTCATAACTCCACTCCCAGATATACATCCAAAGAATTTAAAAGAGGTGTTCAAATATATACTTGTACGCCAATCTTTACAGCAGCAGTGTTCTTGATAGCCCAAGTTAAAAACAATGAAAATGTCCACCAACAAGTGAATGGAAGAGCAAATAGGGCAGTTCCATCCATGAGATGCATTACTCTGCCATATAAAGGAATATAGTAAAATAATGCCACAGCTTCAGAAAATAGTAGGGGGCTTTTCAAAAACTTAAACACAGAGTTAACATAGAATCCATCAATTCTGGTCCAGGTTATACACTCAAAATATTTAAAACCAAATACTGGAACAGATATTGAAACCCCATATTCATAGCAGCATTATTCATAGTAACCAAAAGGTGGAAGCAGCACAAGTGTTCAACAGATGACTGGATGAGCACGATGTAGTATATACACAACGGGATATGATTCAACCTTTAAAAACAAGATAACTCTCATACATGCTATAATGTAGATGAAACTTCAAGTCATTAGGTGAAGTGAAACAAGCCTGACACAAAAGGAAAAATGTTCTATGATTCCACTAGTATAAGATATCCATATAAGGCAAATTCCAAGTAGAATAAGATGGCCAGGGATTGGGGGTTATGAGAACTTAATGGTTACAGTGTCACTTCAGGAAAAGGAAAAGATTCTGGAGATGAATGGTGGGGAAATTTTTACAAAGTGAGTGCAGTTAATGCTATAGAAGTTCATACTTAAAATGACTCAGATAATAAATGCTGTTATATGTTTGTAAGCACAATGAAAAAAATGACACATGGCACAACATGGAAAAGCACTAAAAACATTCTCAGTGAAAGAAACCACACTGGAAAGCCACCCAGATCATAGTCATCTTGTCACTTTAAATCCATGAAGGTTTTTAACATGAGGGAAAGCCCCAGTGATGGCTCCAGAAAAAGAAAACTGCATTAGAATGAAGAAAGACAGTTGCACAAAGCTTGGGCAGCTGATGAAAGTTGAACTGGTCCTATGGATGGGATTGTAATGTGGAAACCATAATTATCCCCCATTTTGGGGTTGTGGGCTGGTTCCCCGGGAAAGTGACCATGTTTTGGGTAAAACACATTGCGGTATTTGGTGTGAATGTAGAAAACTTTGTACCACTATTTAAAGTAGACACGTTTGAAATTTTACTAGAAAGTAAGTTACTTTTCAATACAGCCATGTAAGTCACATGCCAGAAAATCAGAGATGACATCGAACATTGCAATAGAGGCCAAGACTTAACCTAACCAAATTCAGCTAAAGTAGTTTGATGCTAATTGCCTTGTACTAGTCCACATGGTATTAAAAGGCACCATAGGAAGAGTATATTAGTAGACACCATGCCCTGGGTGCTGTGGATGAAAAGATGGAACTGAAACTATGAGATGTCTCAATTCTAGTTTTCCGCATAACACTACACCAAAGCAACTGTCAGAACTAAAAAGTGAATTATCGGACTTGCCTGGCAGTCCAGTGGTTAAGACTGCACTTCCACTGCAGGGGGTACAGGTTTGATCCTTGGTCAGGGAACTAAGATCCAACATGTCGAGCTGCAGGGCCAAAAAAAAAAAAAGAAAGTCAGCAGAACTGCAAGATCATTTGTGATTCTCTACACTAATAATGACCTATCAGAAAGAGAAATTAAGAAAATAATTCCTTTTACAATTGCATCCCCTCCCCCACATAACTAGAAATCTAACCAAGGACTTGAAAGACCTGCAAGCTAAAAACTACAAGACAATGATCAAAGAAACTGAATGGACACAAGTAAAAAGATATCCCATGCTTATGGGTGAAAATACCATTAAAATATCCATTCTAAACAAAGCAACGTACACATTCATGCAATCACTGCCAACATTTCAATGACATTTTTCACAGAAACAAAAGCAATCTTCACATCTGTGTGGAGCCACAAAGGAACCAGGAGAGCCAAAGGGATCCTGAGAAA
>NC_057419.1:999277-1211302 GCF_019320065.1 Cervus canadensis | reverse complement strand
TCGGGATGCCTCCTGTATGTTTCATGGGCTGCGCTAGGCACATCATAGAACGGTCACCTGATTCCGTCTCCTGACACCACTCCACTGCACACCCAGGAGCATTTTCTCTCCCTGCTCTTGGTATTACTTAGCTCTGACCTAGAGTAAATTTTTGAGTGATTAAATGATGGTGGGTAAATGCCAGTAAGAAGCATTAAGGAGGGAGGGGGCCTGGGGTCTGGGTGGGACCCCTTTGTTCTCCTGCTGAAGACCACCCCGCCGAGCACCGTGGCCTGGCAGACCCGGAGGATGTGGGACCAGCCGCTGAGGCAGCAGGGATGCCTGGGGCCTGCCCAGGCCCGGTCAGCAGCTGTGCGCGACGGGGAGGCTGGGGTTGCAGCCTGTGTACTGATTTCCTGGCACTGTCATAACAAAATATCACCACTGGGGCAGCTTGAAACAACAGAAATTTATTCTCTCGCAGTCAGAGGCCAGAAGTCTGAAATCAGGGTGTCAGCAAGTTGGGCTCCGACTGAGGGCTCCGGGGGAGGGTGTTTCCCCGCCCACCCCCCAGCCACTGACGTGGACAGGATCCTCAGCGCCCTTGGGGTGTGGAGGCCTCCTTCCGGCCTTCCCCTGGTCTGCAGTGGCCGCCTCCCTGCACCTGTCTGTCCTGATCACCCTCGTCTGACCATGGCAGGGTCACATCAGGTGGTGGCCGCCCCGCTCCCATGACTTCATCTTAACTTCATCATCTGCAGAGACCTGCTTCCAAATACAGTCACCCTCGCAGGTACCCGGGGTTAGGACTTGGATGTTTCGGGAAGGGGGACACACTTCAACCACTACACCCATGGTAGAGATGAAGAAACCAAGGCTCAGAGCATCCAGGAAATTTTCCAAAGGCTGTGCCGTTTATGAGTGGCCAGCCTGTACTCGGTCAAGCCTCGCCCACTGCCCGGGCCTTTGTGCCCTGTCCTCTCCCTGGGACCACCAGCGTCTCTGCGTTTCTCCAGGGCCTGTCAACCATGTCATTGCTGATAGGAGATGAGCAGAAGCCTGTTTGCAGCCTCAGCTCTCTTACATTTTAGGCTCTGTGCTCAGCATCCCAGTTAGATTTACTCTCCTGTTTACTCTCCTCTCCCAGGCGGGAGGACTGGGGCAGGTCGGGAGACACCAGTGACCAGCCTTGTGGGTCCCCTGGGGAGGCGAGTCTGAGAGGATGACTTGGAGTTGAGGTTGGGAAGGTGTCTGGGGCCTGAGTCCCCAAGTTCTTCATTCAAATAGAATGAATTCTATTTCCTCTCTGTCCCCACGAGAGGAAAACAGAACCCTGATCCCCGCAAGCTTGATGCGCCTGAACTCAGGCCACTGAGCATCACCCGTCACTTCACAGGAAAGCTGGAGTCCACGGCTATCTCAGGGCATGTGGACTTAGTAACCGGCCCAGCCCCCAACCGCATCCCCTGCATTTGCCGCAAACATGTTTCATATGCTAATATGATAAATGCATGTGTGTTTTTTAATTTGCACCAGTTATTCCTCATCCTGCATAAAGAAAAAAAAGATGACTAGACGTATCTCTAGAGAAAATGCCCCACGCTGCCTGTCTGAACTTCTGTACGCGTGTGCACTTAGAGTCCGCGAAGCAGCAGCGTTAGGCGGACCGGACGGAGTCACGGCTGCCGCCCCGTTTCCAGAGGCGAGGACACGGAGGGTCAGAGAAGCTGATTAAATCGTGCTGAGGAACGGAGCCCAGTCCTAACCGCACACCGACATGCTGTCTACAGCACCATTTGTCTCTCATCTGAGGTCAATTCCAAGGGCAGCCCAAGTGACCAAAAACCCATACCCACTTATGGCGTACACATACGTACCCAACTTCTCCCTTCATTAATGTACATCCACTGAGCCTGTGCTTCAGGAAAGCCTCAGAAGTTTGAGAATCTCACCTCCTCGTCTCCAATAGCTTCAGCCAAGCACAACTGCATATGTGTCTGGTCATGGAAGAGCCAACAATCATGGTTCCAGCTCATGAAACAGAGGACAATACAGCCAGAATGTGTGCTTCCCCTAATAAACCACCGAATAAATGGTGGGGATGGGCCTGAAATATGGTGACCAAGCTCCAGCTGCTCACGGGTCCCTGGGATCTGATCTCCGTCACTCACCCAGAGCCTCTGACGTCAGACTGAACGCTTGGGCTGGGGCCAGGGTGATGCCTGCACCTAGGAGAGGGCCTTCATTTCAGGAAAGGGCTTCGGGCACCGTGATTTATTTCAGAATTCCTCCCACTTCTGACTTGGGACCCACCAAAGTCAGGGATGCACTGAGAATGACCTTGAATCTCGGTGGAACTGAGACTGTGTCATGCGTGCTCACACGTGTTCTATGCTCACAGTGGAAGGGGCTGACTACTGATTTCTGTCTGGGGCACCAAAAAGAGCACTGGGGTAAGGGAAAAAATGATCCGATCTGGGTGTTAATCCATACACACACACACACACACACGCATCCTGGTCTATCTGATGAAGAAACAAACTAGCTCACCTTTTAGTTCAGCCTCTACTCAACAGTCACTCCAGTGTTCTTGCCTGGGGAGTCCCAGGGACGGGGGAGCCTGGTGGGCTGCTGTCTATGGGGTCACAGAGAGTCAGACACGACCGAAGCGACTTAGCAGCAGCAGCAGCTACTTAACAGTGTGACTTTCTTGGTTTCTTAACCAATCAACCAATAGGTCAACCAATCAGCAAACACCTTCACTGACACCTTCTCTGCACCAGGAGCTCTGCCAGCCTCCAGTACCTGAAACCAAGTCCCATTCTGAAGGTTCTCAGTACTGGGGAAGCTGAAGGGCAGGACTTAAAGCTATTTCCTAGAACACAGTTCCTGTGGGCACCCAGCCTCCTGGGCTGCACACAGTAGGTTTTCAGTAAGCACTGATTTGTTGGGGGCAGGGGTGCTTTGCTGCCTGGAGTCTCTGATGGCCTTCCAGCTGCAGCGTCAGCTGAGGCAGAGTGGTGTAGGTGCTTGGTCAGCCCGGGACCTCCAGGCCCCAGCTCCTGTCTCCAGCGCTTGCTGACGCTTCCTCCACGGTGTCAGAAGACACTTGGTAAATGTCAGCAGGACGATGAAAGCTGCTTCTGAACCAGCTCATTTTTCTGAGCCCTGAAGCGCCTGGGGCCTGGACGGGGAGTTGTCAGAGGTAATGAATGGATCATTCCCGGAACGAGGGGCCTGGGAAAGATGTTTTAAAATTGGAAGCGTGGGGTTTTTATTTATTTATCTCCTTATGCCCTGCCTTGTTCAAAAAGGATTTAAGACAGCTTATGAAGATTCATAAACTAGAACAAAGAAACATAAATGAGGGTCTGGGAGAAGGAAGCAGGGTTTCCCGGGCCAGGAGGGACCTGTGCCTCACAGGCGCCCCGCCACCCTCTGCCTCCCTGAGCTTTGGCCTCCAGGGACACTGCCAGGACCCCGCTCACCGGTCAGGACCCGCTCCACCATGCTGGGGAAGCTGATGGACTGCCTGTGAGCTCCGCATCACACACGTTCCTGAGTGTGCACACACGTGCGCCCATCACACACATACACTGTGAACACAAGCTTGCTTACGCACACACATGCACACACGGACATGCATATTCATATGCATACATCACACACAACATGCAGGTACACCTACACACTCACACCGACAGACATACACATGCCACTCATACACACGTGCACACACAATACACACACATACAGCACACATGCACACACACACAAGCACGTCCCACAGAAGGACAAAGCTCCTGAGAGGGCTGTGTGCTTTCTGCGCAGAGAACCCCGGTCGAGCAGAAAAGCCCTGAGATCTGGAGGCCCCCAGGCCCAGCCAGGCGGGTGGTCTTGATCTGGGAGGCTTGGCTGTGGTCTCCTGGGAGAAGGACCTTGTCTTCTCACACACCCGCCCCAGGAGACAGATGAACCGTCTGCCTTTCATGGCTGTTCTAATTTGAGAGACCCCGATCGAGCCTGATGCTCCCCATGGGACCTGCTTCCATCCCTGTTCACACCCACTCACTGTGGTGGACAGAACGCCCCGCAAGGTACGCCCATGCCCCAAACTCCAGAAACTGTGGGTGGGACCTTGTTCAGAAAAGAGGTCTTTTCAGATGTAGTTAAGGGTCTCAAAATGAGACAATCTTAAACTGAGGGCCGACTCCTGTTCCAACGGTTGCTGTCCTCAGAAGACGCGGAGGAGAGGGACCCAGAGGGACACCCCGGGAGCGGGGAGGCCACGTGAAGACAGAAGCACAGACTGGAGCGATGCTGCCACGGCCGAGAAACCCCGGGGGCCACCAGAAGCTGGGAGAGGCAGGAAGGACCGTCCCTGGGAGCCTTTCGGGGGGCGTGTCTTTTACACCTTGCTGTCAGCCTCTAGAGCTGGGAGAGGATGAACTTCTGTTGTTTTAAGCTGGCTAGTTTGTGCCCATTTGTTTGGTGGCCACAGGGAACAAATACACTTACTCTGTTATTTGTAAAATGCAATAAACCCTCATAACCCCCTCAGCAACACAGCCACGGCGGCCACCCACGCTTAACCCTTTGTCCTGTATCCCGTGCCCCTGCTCCCCCATCCAAGTGATTTTCATCTCCAATCTGTAATTTTTTGCCAATTTAACAGGCACCATCACATCCTCCAGAACTTGGACCTGTCTCCCCTGATGGCCAGTGACCAAAGTCACTTCCTGGTCCTCACTGGCCAAGGGGGTCTCCTCTGGGCAGAGGTGCAAGCTGTGTCTCTGTATTCAGGACATTGACCTTTCCTTGGTTATGTTTGCAGCAAGATAACTTGTTCCAGTTTGTAACCAGTCTCTTGGTTTCTTCTGATGAACAAAATTTCACATAGAATGCAGGATTCCAATGAAAAAATGAATGAGAGAATGAATGAATGAATGAGTGAGTGAGCTGTTTTCAGTCCTGGCTTTTCCACCCATGGCACTGAGGTCCCTGCAATCCAATGGGACCCAGCTTCCTTACTGTTAGCACAAGGACCTGAGTCTTATTCCTGGCCCAGCCTTCCCCACCTGGCTCTCTGATGCCACAGAATCTGCTGCACAGCTGGGGAAGAGCCTTGAGGATTACTAGGAGCTTCTTAGACAAAGCAATTTCTAAGCCTCTTTAAATCCTTTCTGAAACATGCTGGCATATAAATAAATAAACAGTTCCAAAGCAATTTCCATCTGCCCTCCCCAAGCTGGGACTCTTCCAAGCTGCTGGCCAAGAGTTCCTGAAACCGCCACGAGCCCCGGGGCTGGCCCGAGGGCCTGCACGGAGGCACCTGTCCCCCCGGCCCAGCAGCACCCTCTCTGAACACCAGCCTGTCTGCAGCCGGGAGCAATTGGACTCTGCAGACAAGTAACCTCTTTACGGGCTGTTTCATTGTGAATCGTCACCAGACAAATATTAATCTTCAATCATACTTTTATCAAGTGTTTATTTTTTTTCCCTGTCTCTCTCCCCAAGACTGGGAATATCCATATAGCAGCTGTCACGGGTCGTTACCAACTGCATCTTCCCCACTATTACAGCGAAATAAAGCCAGATAGTGAGAGACTGGAGGCGCCGTCCGATCGACAGCTTATCTGGGGATCCGAGGGCTGCCAGTGAGATGATATTGGTCTGTCACATCTGGGCATGTGTCCCCTCTGTGAACAAAGGACGCGGCAAACGGACGCTGTCGCCCCACGGCGGCCCATGCCCAGCACCAGACCATGACCGTCCCAGCCCAGGGGTGCGGGTCCCTCCAGGGACAGGTGGCAGACGGGGAACTGGAGGGCCAGGCAGTGGGACAGCCTCTGCATTACCATTTAGATGGAGCAGGAAACGGAGACCGTCATCCCTTGCTCAGAAGCTGCCGCAGGCATCACCGGAGCCCAGCCCAGGGCACGGAGCACCAGCGTCGTCAGCCCGTGTGAGAGGGAGCGAATGGGGGCAGAGACAGCTGCAGCGAGGATGGTGGTCCTCCCGGCCAGAGTGACCACAGGCAGTGAAGGCCCGGCTGGCACTGGCCCCTAGGGCCACCACCAAATTCCTAAGCCTGTGCAGCTCTAGACAACAGAGGTTCGCTCCCTCAGGGGCTGGAGGCCGGAAGTCCAGAGTCAGGGCTCCTTCTGGGGGCCCAGGGGCGGCAGGACGCCCCCGACGCTCCTAGGGCGGCAGCACGTTGCACCAGTCTCTGCTTCATCGGCACATGTCGCCGGCTCCCTGCCTGCCTGTCCAAGTTTCATCTTCTCAGGTCCTTGCATTAGGTCCTTCCTGACTCCGGGAGGAGGATCATGTAGGTCATGCAATCTCAGAAAGTGGGGACTTAGAATACTCGGAGCTGGAGCTCATCTCCCTTGCCCTTGCCCTGGCCCCTGCAAACCTTCTTGATCATGCCTGTTCGTGATAATGAAGAGCCCGCCTCCCTGACACTCCCCTCACCCCACGGGGAACTCCCCACTCTGCTGGAGCACCTGGCTGTTGGTGGCCACTGACAGCACTCTGGTCTCCTCAGGACCCACTATGGCTTCAGCTTCGGGATACTGTGAGGTTCAGTTCAGGCAGATGAAATCTGGTCTCCTCAGAACCCACTGGGGCTTCAGCTTGGGGGCATTGTGGGGTTTAGTTCAGGTTGATGGGATCTGGTCTCCTCAGGACCTGCTGGGGGTTCAGCTTTGGGACATTGTGGGGTTCAGTTCAGGCTGACAGGAGATGGGTCACCACAAGACCCATGTGGTTTCAGCTTTGGGGCATTGTGGGGTTCAATCCAGGCTGATAGAATTTGATCTCCTCAGGACCTTATCGGGGTTCAGCTTTGTGACATTGTGGGGTTCAGTTCAGGCTGACGAGATGGGTCACCACAGGATCCACTGTATTTTGGCTTTGGGGCATTATGGGGTTTAGTTTTGGCTGACGGAATCTAGTCTCCTCAGGATCCACTAGGACTTCAATTTGGGGGCATTGTGGGGTTCAGTTGAGGCTGACAGGACTCTGATCTCCTCAGAACCCATTGGTGCTTCAGCTTTGGGACATTGTGGGGTTCAGTTGAGTCTGACGGGAGTCTGGTTTCCTCAAGATTCCTGCAACGATGTGCTGCTGAAGGAAAAAGTGAGGAAAATTGGGAAGAAGCTTATGTGTGTGGCTGTTGCTGAAAATCTGTCTTAAGAGGACCCAAGACTGTTAGGGCTTGATGTGGAAAGTTGTGGGATTTTAGTCAGTTTTTGTCTGTAGTATAAGATGATGTCCTATATTGTTCCTTGGTGTGTGGTTTCCATTTTTCCCAGCACGGTTTATTGTGGGGGGGGGGGATGACTGTCCTTTCCTGCGTGTATGTTCTTAGTTCCTTTCTTGTGAATTAATTACCATGCACCTGTAGGTTTACTTCTGAGCTCTCTTGACTATTTCTGTGCCAATTCCACAAGTCTTCTGGTGACTTTAGGCCCATACTCTAGATTGAAGTCAGGGATAGACATGCCACCAGCCTGTTCTGCTTTCTCAGGATCCCTTTGGCTCTTCTGGTTCCTTTGTGGCTCCACACAGATGTGAAGATTGCTTTTGTTTCTGTGAAAAATGTCATTGAAATGTTGGCAGTGATTGCATGAATGTGTACGTTGCTTTGTTTAGAATGGATATTTTAATGGTATTTTCACCCATAAGCATGGGATATCTTTTTACTTGTGTCCATTCAGTTTCTTTGATCATTGTCTTGTAGTTTTTAGCTTGCAGGTCTTTCAAGTCCTTGGTTAGATTTCTAGTTATGTGGGGGAGGGGATGCAATTGTAAAAGGAATTATTTTCTTAATTTCTCTTTCTGATAGGTCATTATTAGTGTAGAGAATCACAAATGATCTTGCAGTTCTGCTGACTTTCTTTTTTTTTTTTTGGCCCTGCAGCTCGACATGTTGGATCTTAGTTCCCTGACCAAGGATCAAACCTGTACCCCCTGCAGTGGAAGTGCAGTCTTAACCACTGGACTGCCAGGCAAGTCCGATAATTCACTTTTTAGTTCTGACAGTTGCTTTGGTGTAGTGTTATGCGGAAAACTAGAATTGAGACATCTCATAGTTTCAGTTCCATCTTTTCATCCACAGCACCCAGGGCATGGTGTCTACTAATATACTCTTCCTATGGTGCCTTTTAATACCATGTGGACTAGTACAAGGCAATTAGCATCAAACTACTTTAGCTGAATTTGGTTAGGTTAAGTCTTGGCCTCTATTGCAATGTTCGATGTCATCTCTGATTTTCTGGCATGTGACTTACATGGCTGTATTGAAAAGTAACTTACTTTCTAGTAAAATTTCAAACGTGTCTACTTTAAATAGTGGTACAAAGTTTTCTACATTCACACCAAATACCGCAATGTGTTTTACCCAAAACATGGTCACTTTCCCGGGGAACCAGCCCACAACCCCAAAATGGGGGATAATTATGGTTTCCACATTACAATCCCATCCATAGGACCAGTTCAACTTTCATCAGCTGCCCAAGCTTTGTGCAACTGTCTTTCTTCATTCTAATGCAGTTTTCTTTTTCTGGAGCCATCACTGGGGCTTTCCCTCATGTTAAAAACCTTCATGGATTTAAAGTGACAAGATGACTATGATCTGGGTGGCTTTCCAGTGTGGTTTCTTTCACTGAGAATGTTTTTAGTGCTTTTCCATGTTGTGCCATGTGTCATTTTTTTCATTGTGCTTACAAACATATAACAGCATTTATTATCTGAGTCATTTTAAGTATGAACTTCTATAGCATTAACTGCACTCACTTTGTAAAAATTTCCCCACCATTCATCTCCAGAATCTTTTCCTTTTCCTGAAGTGACACTGTAACCATTAAATACTCATAACCCCCAATCCCTGGCCATCTTATTCTACTTGGAATTTGTCTTATATGGATATCTCATACTAGTGGAATCATAGAACATTTTTCCTTTTGTGTCAGCCTTGTTTCACTTCACCTAATGACTTGAAGTTTCATCTACATTATAGCATGTATGAGAGTTATCTTGTTTTTAAAGGTTGAATCATATCCCATTGTGTATATACTACATCGTGCTCATCCAGTCATCTGTTGAACACTTGTGCTGCTTCCACCTTTTGGTTACTATGAATAATGCTGCTATGAATATGGGGTTTCAATATCTGTTCCAGTATTTGGTTTTAAATATTTTGAGTGTATAACCTGGACCAGAATTGATGGATTCTATGTTAACTCTGTGTTTAAGTTTTTGAAAAGCCCCCTACTATTTTCTGAAGCTGTGGCATTATTTTACTATATTCCTTTATATGGCAGAGTAATGCATCTCATGGATGGAACTGCCCTATTTGCTCTTCCATTCACTTGTTGGTGGACATTTTCATTGTTTTTAACTTGGGCTATCAAGAACACTGCTGCTGTAAAGATTGGCGTACAAGTATATATTTGAACACCTCTTTTAAATTCTTTGGATGTATATCTGGGAGTGGAGTTATGAAAACATATGATATTTCAGTTCAGTCACTCAGTCATGTCCGACTCTTTGTGCCCCCGTGGACTGCAGCACACCAGGCTTCCTTATCCATCACCAACTCCCAGAGCTTTGTCAAACTCATGTCCATCGAGTTAGTGATGCCATCAACCATCTCATCCTCTGTTATCCCCTTCTGCTCCTGCCTTCAATCTTTCCCAGCATCAGGGTCTTTTCCAATGAGTCAGTTCTTCACATTAGGTGGCCAAAGTATTGCAGTTTCAGCTTCAGCATCAGTCCTTCCAATGAATATTCAGGGCTGATTTCCCTTAGGATTGCCTTCTTGGATCTCCTTGCAGTCCAAGTGATGCTCAAGAGTCTTCTCCAACAGCACAGTTCCAAAGCATCACTTCTTCGGTGCTCAGTTTTCTTTGTAGTCCAGCTGTAACATCTATACATGACTATTGGAACAACCATAGCTTTGAGTACATGGACCTTTGTTGGTAATGTCTCTGCTTTTTAATATGCTATCTAGGTTGGTCATAACTTTTATTCCAAGGAGCAGGTGTCTTTTAATTTCATGGCTGCAGTCACCATCTTCAGTGATTTTGGAGCCCACCCCCCGCCCCACAATAAAGTCTGTCACCATTTCCATTGTTTTCCCATCTATTTGCCATGAAGTGATGGGGCCAGATGCCATGATCTTAGTTTTCTGAATACTGAGTTTTAAGCCAACTTTTTCACTCTCCTCTTTCACTTTCATCAAGAGACTCTTTAGTTCTTCTTTGCTTTCTGCCATAAGAGTGGTATCATCTGTGTATCTGAAATTATTGATATTTCTCCTGGCAATTTTGATTCCAGCTTGTGCCTCATCCAGCCCCGGGATTTCACATGATATACTCTGCATATAAGTTAAATAAGCAGGGTGCTGTACTCCTTTCCTGATTTGGAACCAGTCCATTGTTCCATGTCTAGTTCTAATTGTTGCTTCTTCACCTGCATACAGATTTCTCAGGAGGCAGGTAAGGTGGTCTGGTATTCCCATACTTTTCAGAATTTTCCACAGTTTGTGGTGATCTGCACATTCAAAGGTTTTGGCATTGTTAACAAAGCAGAAGTAAATATTTTTCTGGATGTTTTTCTCTCTTGCTCTTTCAACGATCCAACGGGTGTTGGCAATTTGATCTCTGGTCCCTCTGTCTTTTCTAAATCCAGCTTGAACATCTAGAAATTCATGGTTCACTTACTGTTGAAGCCTGGCTTGGAGAAATTTGATCATTACTTTGTTAACGTGTGAGATGAGTGCAACTCTGTGGTAGTTGGAACATTCTTTGGCTTTGCCTTTCTTTGGGATTGGAATGAAAATTGACCTTTTCTAGTTCTGTGGCCACTGCTGAGTGATATAATTACATTTTTATGTTTTCGAGAAAATGTTTGTTTTGCACACATTGATTGCACTATTTTACCTCTCCACAAGTAAAGTTTTGAGTTTCAATTTTGTACATTTTCGCCAACATTTGTTGTTTGTCTTTATTGTTGATTTTCCTCACGTCCATCCTGAGTGCCTTATTAAGGAGGAAGTCATAATGCAGGACCCACATTTGAGGAGAGGGGAGTTAGCTTCTTATACTTGACGGACAGCTGAGTCTGTATCAGTTATTTAGAATATTTCTGTGTGAGATTTTTATTCAACATTACTCATAAAACCTAATTTTTACTTTTTACCAGTTTGGACACCTGAAAATTATTTTAAACTTTTGGGAGCTTCCCTGGTGGCTCAGCCTGTAAAAGCATATGCTTGCAATGCAGGAGACCTGGGTGCAATCCCTGGGTGGGGAAGATCCCCTGGAGAAGGAAATGGAAACCCACTCCAGTACTCTTGCCTGGAAAATTTCATGAATGGAGGCACCTCATAGCTTACAGTCCATGGGGTTGCAAAGAGTCAGACACGACAGAGCAACTTCACTTTCACTTTCTTTTGGCTACAGTCCAGCCAATTAGACTGCTTAGTTCATTCCAGCTTTGCTATTGAGAGCTTTTTCCATACTCCCCTGCTTTTATTTTACATAATTCAGCTTTTATGGGGCTTTTTTGGTCCTTCTTTCTCACATTTTAAGATTATGCTGCTTTACATATTTACTGTCTCAGTGCTAGTATCAGACACATATTTAGAGTCCTTGTCCCTTTTTATTAGAGCATATTAATAAAAACTTGTATGTGGGAACTTAATAATCTCAGCAGACAATGCAAGGAAATATACATGCATGTATCCAGACTATGCATACACAAGGTTATGAAGATTTTCACATGGAGTTATATGTTTCTGTATTAGGCTAAAGATAGTTTATAATGATGTCTCCAACATGATCTCTTATGACACAGGTATTATAACCTTCTCCTTTTGTCTGCCTGTAACTTCCCACTCCAATGGTAAGAAACCTGGCTTCCACTACTCATCACTTATCAAATTCAGGGCTTGCTCCTTCAATGACTGATATGGTAGTTTCAGTCCTGTTAGCTACAAACCCCCGTGGAAAGAACTTACAGAGCCCATTGTTTATGTATGGTACATTTTGCCTTTGGCCTGCAGATTCCATTCATTTACACAGTGAACTTAGGTCAGATAATTTTGTCCTAATAGTGAGAGTGGCTTTTTAAAAATTTTCTTCTTCCTTTTAAATCTTTTGGCTGTGCCACAGCATGTGGGGTTTTAGGACCCTGACCAGGAATTGAACCCACCTTTCCTGCACTGACAACGTGGAGTCTTAACCACTGGGCCCCTAGGGAAGTCTGAAGCTTTTCATGTATTTCTCAATCTGTTAGATTCTTTGTTAAATTCTGCATTCCAGTCTTTGCCACTCCATACCATAAATAAATAAATGTGAATAGGTAATAAATTACTTGTGTTCTGAAAACAAAAATCTATGTGCTTAGACAAATGCATAGTGGCAGGAATTCCTCACTAAAGTACCATGTGAAATATTTCAGCCATATATTCCATAAACTGTTTATCATGTCTGTTTTACCTTTGCTAGAATGTCTTATAAGATCATACAGTGCGTAGCACTTGAGGCTGGATTTCTTCACTTAGTAATGTAAGTGTTAGATTCATGCTTTTCTTTATTTATTTTTATTTTTTTATAAATTGGTCTGTGGTTCATTCCTCTATATCTCTGAATGCTATTTTATTGCATTAGATGAGAGGAAAGATAATTTCCCCCCTAGTC
Source organism: Cervus canadensis (assembly GCF_019320065.1). NCBI lineage: Eukaryota > Metazoa > Chordata > Mammalia > Artiodactyla > Cervidae > Cervus > Cervus canadensis. The sequence continues at coordinate 1,198,613 of NC_057419.1, read as the reverse complement.
TCAATGTTCTTCACTGAGATGTTCATAATGAAAGGGAGATGGATTGGAGAAAAACAATCAGAAGTTTAATATATGCCATGCATACCTCCTATATAGTTGAAAGATACCTGGGAAAACAGTCACTTTCTGAAATGGTCCAAGACTTTACCTTAAATGCTATCATCAGCTAAGAATGAAAGAAGGAGGTTAGGGAATGGAAGAAGCTATTTAAGGGAGATTATTAGGTGAAGCACAGTAAACAAAGGCATGGTGGTATGCAGATTAACTTCCAGGTCCATTCCATAGACCTTCTTGATATTTAGTCAAGTCATTTAGTGAAATCAAGTGAGTCTTGATACTTAGTCCATTCTTGATATTTAGTCATCCTCTATTTCCTGGTCCAGACAGGGACACATCCTTAAAGATGGAGATATCCTTAATAGATGTAAATCTACTTCATAAAATGGCATTTCGACTTGGTTTTCAAAGATCCTCCTGGGGCGGCTGTTTTTTTTTTTTTAATTAATCAGTCCAAAATAACCCTTTTGTCAAATGGGCATATTTTGGGTGTGCTGTTTTGTGCTCCCCTTGAAATGTGCATTCAGGGGAGGAGTGTCACCCTGGAGACTGTTGATATGTGACCCCATGGACAGGGACTGGGGTGGTCACCCTGGAGAATGTGGATATGTGACCCCAGGGTAATGGTCAGAAGGAAGTCACCCTGGAGACTGTGGAATTGTGAGCCCAGTTGCAAGGCTTGGGAAGGGGTCACTGTGGAGACTGTGGATGTGTGACTCCAGGTACAGTGTCTGGGAGGGATCACTCAGGGGACTGTAGATATGTGATCCTAGATATAGGGTTTGGGAGTGTGTCACCCTGCAGACTGTGGACATGTGACCCCAGGTGCATGGTCCAGTGTGTTGTGGTCACCCTGGAGATTGTGGAAGCGTGACCCCAGGTACTGGGTCTGGGAAGTGGGGTCATCCTGGAGATGTACACATGTGATTCCAGACACAGGATATTTCAGGTGGAGTTACCTTGGAAACTGGACGAGTGACCCCAGGTGCAGGGTCTGGGGTGAGGTCACTCTGGAGACTGTGGACGAGTGACAAATGTGCAGGGTTAGGGGATGGGGTCACCTTGGAGACTGTGGACATGTGGCCCCAGGTGCACGGTTTGGGAGGGACATCATTCTGGAGACTAGACATGTGACCGTAGGTACAGGGTCTGAATGGGGTTACCCTGGACACTTGGATATCTAATCCCAGGTACAGGGTCTGGGATGGGAATGACCCAGGAGACTCTGGACATGTGACCTCAGGTACAGTGTATGGAGGGGTCACTCTGGAGATAGCAGACTTTTAACAATAGGTAAAGGGTCTTCAATGGGTGTCACCCTAGGAATGTGGACGTGTGGGCCCAGGTGCAGTGTGTGAAATGCAGTTCACCCTGGAGACAGTGGACATGTGAATCCAGCTACAGGGTAGGGGAGGGCGGTCATCCTGGAGATTGTGGACGTGTGACAACAAGTACAGGGTCTTGCAGGGAAGGGTCACCCTGGAAACTGTGGACAACTCACCCCAGGTACAGATTATGAGAGGTGGGATCACACTGGAAACTGAGGACATGTAATCCTGATTCCAGGGTCTGGGAAGGGGTGACACTGGAGCCTGTGGACCTGTGACCACAGGTTCAGTGTTTGGGAAGTGACATCCCACAGGAGACTGTGGACATGTGACCCCAGGTGCAGAGTCCGAGAGGGAGTCACCCTGGAGACAGGATGTGTGACCCCAGGTACAGGCTCTTGAGGGTGGGGAAACCCTGGAGACTGTAGACATGTAAACTCAGGTACAGGATTTTGGATGAGTCATTCTGGAGACTGTGGATATGTGACTCCAGGGTGAGTGTCTGAGAGGGGCTCACCTTGGAGACTGTGTATGTGTGACCCCAGGTACAGGGTCTGGAAGTTGGGGTAACCCTGGTGACTGTGTCCATGTGACTCCAGGTACAGTGTCAGGGGAGGGTTGTCATCCTGGCCACCATGAACATGTGACTCCAGGTACAGGGTCTGAGATGTGAGGTCAGCCTGGAGACAGGCCAAGTAAACTGAGGTACAAAGTTTGGTGAGGTGGGGTCACACTGGAGACTGTAGATGTGTAACCACAGCTGCAAGGTCTAGAAGGGGTGTCACCCTGGAATCTATGGATGTGTGACCCTAGGTGGAAAAGGGAGTCACACTGGAGGCTGTGGCCACGTGACCCCAGGTGCAGAGCCTGAGACATGGGGTCACACTGGAGACTGTGGATGTGTGATGCCAGGTACAAGAAATGGGAGTGATGTTAACCTGGAGAATGTTGACGTGTGAGACCAGGTGCATGAACTGGGAGGGGTTACCCCCTGGTGAAAGTGAGCATGTGATCCCCGCTTCAGGGTCTGTGAAGGGTGTCACTCTGGAGAATGTGGAAATCGGATCCCAGGGTTCCTCTTGAGTTGCAGCAGGGAATATGGGGTTTGTCTCGAGTTGCAGTGGGAAATTCAGGATTCCCTTTGAGTTGCATCAGGGGACTCAAAACTCCCCTAGAGTTGCGATGGGAACTCAGTGTTCCTCTCCAATTGCAGTGTGGGACTCAGGGTTTACATGTGAAAAGGCACGAAGCAGTCTTGGTTTCTTTGTTGTTCTAGAAAAGACGACAGAGATGACAGACAAAAGCGTATTTTCTAGTTGCTACCATTTAATTGGTAGCTTTTTATATTTGTTGCTGAAGTGAGTTTTAAGCTCACTGGTAATTATTTATACATTAAGTTTTTATTTTACTCTTGTTGATTTGAGATGAAAATTGCAGTTTTTTACTGAGAGGACTTTTTCTCATAAATGTGAGCCTGACGTAATGCAGAGTACACAGCATCTCGGTGGAAACCAGACTTTCTTGGGACAGGACCAAGTACTTTTAAGATGGGTACTTTATCCTTAGGAAATGATTCAGGAAGTCTGGCAAGAAGGGAAGCCTTGCTGTAAAGGAAATTCAGGAAATGGGAACTTAGTTATTAAAGTTTCAGGTTTGTTTGTCATAATTCATCTCAAGAATGTTCTAATGACCAAGCCATAAACCTATGGTAAGTAACAATTTCACTTCCAGCTCCTAGATGGTATGACTTTATCAGTAAGGAATGGGAATGCATTGTTTTAAATGAAGTGAAAATTTTACTGTCATTTATACGTGACAGTTGATTGAACTGTAGATGTATGCTTTTTGGGAGATAGTATTCAAAATGTATTAGGACACTCATTCTGTTTCTCTTGTTCTGTAATAAAGGGTTGGTAGCATTGTTTATGTTAATGAAAGGAGAAAAACTATCCTAGGGGTTTCCAGAATCATTTCAGAAAAATATCTTTCAATAGTCTCAAAGAAACATTTCCGATTAGAAGTTATGAAAGCAACTCAAACAATGGCAAGGAAGTGTTTTTCCAAAACCTTCTTAAATGATAAGTTTGTTAGATGGTCAATATGTGTAAAAAAAAAAAAAAAAAAAAAAATCTTTTCTTTGAAATTGAGGTATTACTACTACCAAAATTGGAAAATTCTTCTTATATTTGTGTTACTTTTTAGCAACACTGGAAGTCACTGAGTAAAGCTAGTCAATGATTAAATTTAGTGATTTTCCCCCCTTACAAGAGGTTATACTGTTTTAGTTTTGAAGAGTGCTACTAAAAGCATTGTATTTTAAAAGATAAAAAATATTTTACTTTCAGATGGCTTTCTAGAATGTTGATACTGTTACCTTTATTTGAATTCTTCAGAAGGAGTATGTTCTCATTAATTTGAGGGAAATATTTTTTCATGTTAATTGAAATTCAGTGAGGCTTTTAAGAATTGAAGTTGGAATTGCTTCATCTGTTTATTTTTTTATCTGCTTATTAACATAGATTTTTTTGAGATGTAATGTACTCTTTTGTCAAAGCATCTCATTTACTTTCTTTTGTTGGTTTTTATTTTGAAATAATTTCATGTGTTTATTAATTTAGATATTTCTCTTAAAATATACTATATCAAAGCATTTATAAATTTTATTTTCTTACTTAGTTTTATATTTTTAATTTTGAAATAATGGAAAACATGCAGATAAGTTGTGATATTAGTTTAAAGAACTCCTGTATATCCCTCATCTGGATCCCTCAGTTGCTAACATTTTACCATATTTGGTTTATAATTCTCTTTTCCTTTAACTGTTACTGTTAGTGGTCTCCACAGGGGATTCAGACATCCTTTCTTCTTGGGAGATGCAAGACGAGCCTGCATTCAAGTCACTGCAGGGATATCCGGCCTTATTTCGCGTCAGGGCATCGCAGTGTCCATTTCACTTGAGGCCGCAAACTCAGGGTCCTCTCACATACCTAGAGCTGAGAGAAGCCTCCTCTTGAGGTGCTTGTGGTAAGGTGGTATTCCTCTGGAGTCGAAGCCAGGGACTAACCTCTCATCTCGAGTTGATTCTTGATCCACGGAGCTCTTTCATGTTGCTACAGTGACCTCAGGATCCCTCTAGCCTTGAAACAGTGTTCTTGGGGTTTCTCTGGAGTGCCATCAAGGAAATCAAGGCTCCTTTCATGTGTGATGTGCAACACGGAATTGCTCTGCACGCAGTGCAGGGGAATCGGGCCTCATCTCGCGGGGAGGGGGAAGTCATGGTTTTTCTCGAGTTGCGGCGGGAACCTGGGGTATATTCTCGAGTTACGACGGGGATGGCCCTTCCACCCACGTGTTTCTTCAGCGACGTCAGGACTCCTGCCTAGTTGCGAGGGACAACTCTGGATTCTCCTCGAGGCTTGGCAGGGCAATTGGACGCCTCTCCAGCTGAGGCGGGAGACCAAGTGTCCCTTTCCAAGTGCCACAGGAATCCTGGGACTCCTATCAAGTTTCACGAGGAGTCAGGCATCGTCTCCTTTGGAGGCACTGATCTCCGCGTACCTCTGGAGTTTTCAAAGGATGTGAGGCCTCCGGTCGCGATGAGGTGGGGAACTAGGTCTTTCTCTGTGGTCTCCACAGGGGATTCAGACATCCTTTCGTCTTGGGAGATGCAAGACGCGCCTGCATTCAAGTCACTGCCGGGATATCCGGCCTTATTTCGAGTCAGGGCATCGCGGTGTCCATTCCACTTGAGGCCGCAAACTCAGGTTCCCTCTCACATACCTAGAGCTGAGAGAAGCCTCCTTTTGAGGTGCTTGTGGTAAGGTGGTATTCCTCTGGAGTCGAAGCCAGGGACTAACCTCTCATCTCGAGTTGATTTTTGGTCCACGGAGCTCTTTCGTGTTGCTACAGTGACCTCAGGATCCCTCTAGCCTTGAAACAGTGTTCTTGGGGTTTCTCTGAAATGACATCAAAGAAATCAAGGCTCCTTTCATGTGTGAGGTGCAACACGGAATTGCTCTGCATGCAGTTCATGCTCCTCATATTTTTTAACCCGTTTTATGCTCCTCCTATTTTTCACACCTTTTCATGCTCCTTGTATTTTTCAGACCTTTTCATGCACTTCGTATTTTTCAAACCTTTTCATGATCTTCGTATTTTTCAGACCTTTTCATGCTCCTCGCATTTTTCAGACACTTTCATGTTCCTCATATTTTAAAGACCTTTTCATGCTCCTCGTGTTTCTCACAGTTTTTAACGCTCCTCGTATTTTTCACAACCTTCCTGGCTCCTCGTATTTTTCACACCTTTTCATGCTCTTCAATTTTTTCACACCTTTTCATGCTCCTCATATTTTTCACACCTTTTCTTGCTCCTCGTAAATTTTACACCTTTTCATGCTCCTCGTATATTCAGACCTTTTCATGCTCCTCGTATTTTTCAGACCTTCTCATGCTCTTCGTATATTTGATACCTTTTCACGCCCTTCATATTTTTCAACCCTTTCCATGCAGTTCGTATTTTTCACATCTTTTCCTGCTCTTCGAAATTTTCACACCTTTTCATGCTCCTCGTATTTTTGACATCTTTTCATGCTCTTCCTATTTTTCACACCTTTTCATGCAGTTTATATTTTCCACACGTTTTCCTGCTTTTCTAATTTTTCACACCTCTTCATGATCCATGTATTTTTCACACCTTTTCCAGCTCTTCGAATTTTTCACACCTTTTCATGCTCCTCGTATTTTTCAAACCTTTTCATGCTTCTCGTGTTTTTCACACCTTGTCATGCTCCTCGTATTTTTCACACCTTTTCATGCTCCTCATATTTTTGACACCTATTCAGGCTCTTCCTATTTTTCACACTTCTCTAATTTCCCTCCAAAGAAGGAGACCTTCTGTGTCTCCAGCCCTTCCAGTCCTGAGGTCTCTGCTCACTTGCATGAGGGGTGAGGGTGGAGGTCATATTTTATTTACCACATTTCAGACACTTGAGCTTCATCTCTACTGTGCCCTGGCATAGGGTTTAGGAAGTATTGAGTCCTCAGTCTTCATTCAATCAAATTAATGTCTCTCAGCCTTCAGTCTCTCAGCTGTAACATGAGGCTTAATCCAGGGTTCTCATGAGTATCTAAAAAAAGCAACGATAAGTGAAGCACGTGGAGAGGCTGAGTGCTGTAGAATTAGAGATGACAGCACTAAGCGCACACTTACTTGCGGATCCCCAGGCCCGGGAAGGGGCTGGTGGAGGCTACCGTGCCAAAATGTGAGCAGACCCACGTGAGGCCCAGCAAGGCCTTCGGACCACAGGGTGAGAGAGGACCCCAGGCCAGGAGGACGGGCCGTCCGAGGATCGAGGATGCCTCGGGGCGTTGGGTCCCTGTCCATGGGATTTCCCAGGCCAGAATACTGGAGTGGGTTTCCTCCTCCAGGGGATCTTCCCAAACCAGGGATCAAACCTGCATCTCCTGCATTGGCAGGCAAGTTCTTTACTGCTGCACCACCAGTTGTGTCTTATTCAGGGACCCTACTGAGCCTTGGAGACAGCCGCTTAGTGGCTCTGAGGGGCTGTTCCAAGGAGGAAAGGAAGGAACCAGGATATGTAGGAGTTTTTGGTGGAAAATAATGTAATCAAGCATCAGAAGAGTACTGCTCATCACCAAGACCAGACCTCTCGAGATAATGATCATAGTGCATCTCTCTGTGTGGACGATGCAGGAGTCTGGGCTCATTGAAGTCATTCCCAGATAGGCGTCGTCACTGTCTACAGCCAGCATCCTGTCCTCCTCCATCCTGAATTCCCTCAGGCTGCACCATCAGGCCAGCTATCCTGCTGCTGCCTTCACAGCTACAGCATCCTGTTTATTGCCATGGCAGGCGACATTTTTTGTCACAGACTGTAGATGTGCATCTCCAGAATGCAGGGCCTGTTTGATCAGATGTCACGTATCAACCAGCCTGCAAGCTTGTGCAGAAAAGGTGTTTGTGCCCTTCCCCCACCCCACTAAACACTGACCATTCTGCTGGGAGTGGGACCCGGGCATCTGTAACAGAAGTACACACCATTCCCACGTGTTTCCCTGAGAACCTCCCTAAGGGATTGTTGTTGCTGTTCAGTCATTAAGTCCGACTCTTTGTGACCCCATGGACTGCAGCACGCCAGGCTTCTCTGTCCTTCACCATCTCCCGGAGTTTGCTTATGTTCATTGAGTCAGTGACGCCATCCAACCATCTCGTCCTCTGACACCCCCTTCTCCTTTTGCCTTCAACCTCTTCCCCTCAGTCTTTCCCAGCATCAGGGTCATTTCCAGTGAGTCAGTTCTTCACATCAGGTGGCCAAAGGGTTGGAGCTTCAGCTTCAGCATCAGTCCTGCCCATGAATATTCAGAACTGATTTCCTTTAGGATTGACTGGTCTGAGGGACTCTTAAGAATCTTCTCAAGCACCACAGCTTGAAAGCATACCCAGCAAGAATTATGCAATGACTTTTGTGGCCTCTTCTTGTTCTGCATCTGAAAAACAATCTGGAAATTTTGAGAATTCCTTGTCTTGGCTGGACTGGCCTTCATCGCCTTGAGCCCCAAAGGGACTTTGTCCTCTTGGACATGCCCATATATGTGAGACCTGAGTGACAATATTCACTTCTTTAAGATGCAGTGACAAGACATAGGGAAGTGGGCCCAGATCCTGCTGTAAGCGGAAGCTGCATGGATGGAAATTTCTTCCTCTTCAAGTGAATGTCCCGAGATGCATCCTTCTTGCTTGATTCCAAGAAGGTCCCGGAGCGGGTCAGGGGAGGTGAAGGAAAACTGTACCCTGTCATTCTCATGAGTTGTCTGTACTTGCTCAGAAGGCAAGTTTCTCCTGTTGTTCCAAGGCAAGGGCTCATGCAATTAATTTAGTTGATGAACTAAGGTTTTTTCCCCCTGCAAAACTCTACCCATAAACTACATTTGGTTCACAGCATTTAAACCAATTGCATCATTAAGCTAGAAGCCTGAAAAAAACGTTTGCAGAATGGGGATGTTCGTAATGAACTGGGAAATGTCACAGTTTCATCTGCCTGGCCCTTTCCCCCGCATTTCCTTATACTTAATTATCTCTTTAATGAGCAACGAACTCACAGGAAAATAAAAACACCAAGGAACAACGTGTTTAAGGGCATTTGGAGAGAATGAACTGAAGCCGCCCTTTGTGTATGGCCTGCCTTTGGCATGGAGGCATTTCATCTTGGTTAGCGATCGTCTGGCCATGGGATGTTGGGTATTTGCCAACATAGACACCAGACCCTTGTCACTCCTGAGAACTCTGGTTTCCAAGCTCCCTTCTAACCAGCACGTCTCTCCTCTGAAGCCTGTGGTCCTCTGCATCATGTGCTCTGAGCAGTGCAGTAAGAGCTCAGTGATGTACTCAGCATCTCCTAATGGATGGGACAGAAATAGTGCTTCTCAGCCCAGCCTGGGGGCTCCTTTCTCCCCTGATCTGGCTCTCATCCCCACACGTGTGACCCCCTGCCCTATGTTGGCTGGACCGCAGCAGCAATGTTTCCATTGCATCCGAAGGCAAGTTCTAGAAACGAGGTGGACACGTGATGGACAGATGAGAAGCTAGGAGTATGCCGTCCCATGCTCCGTGCCCCTCACCAAGCCCTGGACCCTTATAGGGATGACGGTGGTGGGGAGGGGACCCCACAGACTGCTGATTCTGTCCCTTCCGCCTCAAGGGGTTGCTCAGGGTCAGAGAAGCTGTGCACGAGTTTCATGTCTGCAGGGCAGTGCTATCTGTGTGTTCCTGTGTGAAGATTATGTCTAGGCGCCTTACTTGCACCCACTGCTGTTCCTTTGGGATTTTCTGGTCCTGAAAGAACACACTGTGAGCGCAGTGGTCAAGCTCGTGCCCCTGATTTCAGGTGGATGATGCTTGCATGTCCCCCCACCCCCACCCCCACCCCATGCATTCTGCTCGCTCCCACTCTCCCCACTCCCCCTCCCCCACCTGACGTGCTGACCCTCCCACCACCCAGCACAGATGCTCTGGAGCAGGATCTCCCACAGACTGCACTGCAAGCAGTGCCTATTTTCTCCAGCAACCCAGGTGCTGGAGTCTTTCACTCACTGACCCCACACGCCAGCCAGACAAGTCAGGTGGTTCTGCAGAGTCATCTCTGTGTCACCTCCCAAAACCACACCTGAAAGTCACTTTGCTGGCTGCTGAAGACACTTGAAAATTACAAGCCCTGGAGAGCTGGCTGACTTCGTTTTTTTTGCCTCAGCAGAACTTTGGGGTTTTTTATTGGCTCTGGCAACACTTCTGAGTCATTTCCTGGGGTGCCAGGAGATCACAGAGTGCTGGCAGGGTAGATGTGTTAGAGGAAGCCGCTGTGCCCCTCAGGTGACAGCTGGGGCCTCATTCGGGGTCCCCCAGTAGATGGCAGGATGGGGGCAGAACCCAAGACTGGGGCCCCTTCAGCATCTTTCTTGGACCCGCCATGCCGCAGGCCTGGTGTGCATCTGGTGATGGGAGTCAGATGTGCCGGGCACTTCCTGGGGGACAAGACTCTGCTGTCTGGTGCTGCTCCTGGGTTTCATAAAAATATTATTCATCTAAGCATTTCTTTCCCTGACATAGCACTTCTTAGCATTTCTTAGCACTTCTTTCCCTTGAAAAAATGAGTGAACAATGAGAAGGTTATGGAGCAGGACCTTAACGGAGCCTTCTCAGGACAGACCACCCTCATGTCCTCCACTTGCTTCTGTCTGTAGAAAATCCTTAACCAAAGAATCAGTTTAATCACAGAAATGAGAAAATTTCAGAAACAAAGGAAAACCGTCAAATAAGATAAAAGAATAATAGTTTAACCCTAAACAAAGTCAAGGATTTTTAGTTCCTCCTCATAGGCTATAGCTAACATTCTGAGGCATATCCTTTGAGCTGTTGTGCAGATACTGAAATCCCAACCAGGTGGTAGAAGTAAATTACATGATGACCAGATTAGCGGGGTGCCATTTCCTTCTCCAGAGGATCTTCCCAACCCAGGGATCAAACCTGAGTCTCTTGCATTGCAAGCAGATTCTTTACCATCTGAGTCAACAGGGAAGCCCATAATCTTCTTCATCTTACACAATTCCAAGAATCGGCCTCAAGGAAATGGGAACAGACCGACACTAGAACTGATGATTAACTGTATTCCAAACAATAAAGGTGACACTGATCAGACCTATTTCAAGATGACTGCCGGAGCTAGCTGTGCTATTCTGCAGGTAATCTGTCCCCTGCCTCCACCTGTGCACTCCTGAAATTCCCATTTAAAAACTCTTGCCTCTGATCAGCAAGGGGGAGCTGGTACTTTGTTACATTAGTCCTCTGTCTCTCAGAACTGCTGGTTTCTTCAATAAAGCTGTCTTTAGTTTTACCCCACGTTTGTCTCTCAGTGTTAGATTCTTGAGTAACGAGCAGCTGAAACCTGAGTTCAGTAACAAGAGTAAACATTTCACTACAGAATATCCTTCTTTTTAAGCCTGTTTTCCCTTACTCCCTGCTCTGGGGAAATTTCACCCCAGGACCGTCCTAAGTACAGTAGCCCTTCCCTGTCTTACCTGAGCAGACCACAGAGGCCGTGTTGCCATGGGAACAGTCAGGAACACCCAGGGCAGTCACAGGGCATTGCCACAGGAAGGACTCAGCCCCTGAGCAGTGAAATCGGGCTTTCCAGAGTGGATCACTTCCTTCTGCTCCGTTTGGGGTGGAGATGGCAACGCCACAGCCGAGCTGACGACAGACAACATTGGCATTGGCCAGACTCCAGTGGGAGGCACAGAGAGCTCTCCATTGTCCAGAAATATTCATCTCCACCCGCCCCTCACACTGAGAGATGCCATTTTTCATAAGCCGGACATCTGTGTACACTGATAGAAAAAGACAGGATTTCAGCAAAATCTAATTTCTTTTTTAGCTTGAACAGAGTGTACATAGAGGATAAGTCCTGACATGCATCGCACCTGAACAGACAACCTGAGCAGCTCCACTGTGGTGACATGTGCCCCCTGGACAGGGCACTCTGGGGCAGACCCGGAGCTCAGGCTCCTCCCCCTCACATCTGAACTCTTCAGCATGGACCCAGTCATTGGACTCTCTGAAGAGCTCATGTCCCAGGACAGACACAGCCTTGCCACATCCCAGCTCTGCACAGATGACCTGGGCAGTGGGGAGTGTGAAGTTCCCATCAGACACTGGGGTCCAGGCTTCTCCAGAATACACTTCTACTCGCCCTGAGCAGGGTCCATCCCCTCCAGCCAGACGCACAAATCCTAAGAGAAACAAAGAACGACAAACTCAGTGAGTGTTCATGAACCTGGCTTAACAATTTGAAACAACATCTCACAGGCAATGGTGTGAAAGCTTTTTTTCCAACTGTGGAATAAGAAGGGATAAGAAGAGAGAGTTTGCCTGTCATTGTCAAACTGCATTTTCATGAGCAAGTTTCTGAAGAGCTATCCAGAAGGACTGAAGGATCAGTTCGGAATGGCTGAATACCAAGAATATATATTTTGGTTAGGAATGTTAATTCCTATCTGGGGACCTGGAAACTATAGTGCCCAAAGAAACTGCACAGTGGTAGACATTCAAACTTGGGTACAGAGCTGAACTGAGAGTTAAAAAGGTCCATGGGATTCAAGAGGTTAGAGGCCTAAGAGACAGAGAGGTTTAGAAGTTTAGAGGACCATCCTGAGATTTCTGAGGCTAAAATTCTAGCCAGTTTTCTCACAGAGCCAATATTCAAGTCACTGAGGATGGGGAAAATCACACAGGCTGGATCTAAGTGCAGGTATTATAATCTAATTGTGAAAGAAGTTGTCCACTGGTAAGTTTAGAAGTGACAAAAGCTCAGAGAGTCATAGGAAAGGGAGGGAATGGTCCAAGCCATCTTTCTTAAAAACCTAGGATTTATCAAGACACCTGGGAGAAAGTGAGGTCTCAGTGGAATTATGCAAGACAATTGAGTTAGTTGATTACTTCATACTAGACATGAGATTCTCAGCAAATGTGAAAGAGTAATAATAATTTAATGTATTCTAACCTTATCTATATGCTAACTGCATATGCTTTTCCTACTTGGATTTCTGAGATAAGAAGCCAGCAAGCTATAAAAAAGGAGAATGAGAGGAAGACAGCAGACAGCAAACAAGCCATATATACTTTAGAGATTTCTAAATTGCAAAAGCCTCAATAGAAATGAAACAGAGAAAGATTTGGGGAAAAAAGACTTGTTCAACAAGATTTTAACACTTTTTATCCCCTGGCTTGGCTTAAAACAGGAATCATGGTATTGTCAGGACCAGGACTGTTCATAGAGAAAGGGAACACTAAGATTATGGTAACTTTACTGGTATGTTACAGCTTTCATCTCAGCTCCATCACTAGGTCATTATTATTATTGTTTTTTTATTTTGAACTTTTTACTTTGTATTGGGTTTAGCCGATTAACAATGTTGTTATAGTTTCAGGTGAATAGCCAGGGACTCAGCCATACATATACATGTATCCATTTCCCCCCAAACTCCACTCCTCTCCTAATTATTTAGCTCAACTGAGTATCTTGATCTTCAACCCTCTCAACCCTCTAATCATCGCTGTTCCTTCAGGAAACCACACCCAGGTGCTGCCCCAGTGCAATGACTCCTTGTCTGAACCAGCAGGGTCTGCAGCCTCAGAGGAGAGCGCCCCCTACTGCTCAGGTGAGGGTCCCACAGGACAGAAGACCCTTTCCATTCCCCAGGTCACCGCCCCATTGTCCCACTTCTCTCTCCTCAGACAGCAGACAGCTCCGCCTGGTGGACGGGGGCGGTCCCTGCGCCGGGAGAGTGGAGATCCTTGAGCAGGGCTCCTGGGGCACCATCTGTGATGACGGCTGGGACCTGGACGATGCCCGCGTGGTGTGCAGGCAGCTGGGCTGTGGAGACGCCCTCAATGCCACGGGGTCTGCTCACTTCGGGGCAGGGTCAGGGCCCATCTGGCTGCATGACCTGAACTGCACAGGAAAGGAGTCCCACGTGTGGAGGTGCCCTTCCCGAGGCTGGGGGCGGCACTACTGCAGACACAAGGAGGACGCGGGGGTCATCTGCTCAGGTCAGCACTCCACACTGTCCACAGGCTAGAGGAAGGGTGGGGCCCAGGAGGACGGGAGTCTGAACCCTGGGGGAGAGATGCTGCAAAAACCTGGGAAGGAGGCTTCCCCCCATGGAGCCTGTGTTTCCAGCAGACATGAAGACCAGGTGCTTTCACTTCCTCCTGCAGCAGCTGAAATTCTGGTCCTTTCTTCTCAGTAGTGTTTCCTGGCAGAAGGTTTTCTCAGTTTTCCTTGAAATCGGGGCTCACTCTTCTGGTACATATGGTAGAGAAGTCTTAAAGCCAAGGTGCTAGTTTTTTTTTTGTTTTGTAACAAATTACCACATAGTTAATGGTTTAAAACAACATATTTCTTTCCTTACACTTCTGTAGCTTGAATGTCCAGCAGGAATCTCACTGGATGGGTTCAAGGTTTCAGTAGGGTCACATCACTTCTGAATCTCTGGGAAAGAATCTGTTTCTTGTCTTTTCAAGCTTCTAAAAACTGCCTGCCTGCCTTTGTTCATTACCCCCTTCTGTTCATCATCAGACCAGCAGTGCTCCACCTCTCTAACCGTTATACATATTCACATCTCCCTCTAGCAAAACGAGGAAGAGTATTCCATTGTAAAGGATAGTGAGTCTAAGAATGTGATTAGACTGTGCTCATCTGGTTAATCCACCATATTTCAGGTTAATCTCAAGGTCCTTACCTTAATCACATCTGTAAAGTCCCCTTTGCCAGATAAGGAAACAGACACAGGTCCATTTTCTATCTGCTTCCACATTGTCCACATCACATCCCTTTCATACACTCTTTTAGATGTTTTTTCAGGAAGCAGGAGTCAGCTCCCTCTCCCTGCAGGTGTCCACGCTGGTCTTCCTCCCAGTTCATGTACACTACATCATGATGGTAGAAATATTTAGAAAGACAGACACAGATGGACAAAGTCAGATAAAAAGGAGACAGGTTTCACTCCAGTTATCTAATGGATTTGCTTCCTCAGCTGGGTCACAGATGAAGTTCACAGTTTTGGGGAGAGAGGAAAACCCGGAGCACTGAGTGCAGTGCTCACTGTGTCCTGTCTTCTCCGTTTCCATCTTAGAGTTCCTGGCCCTCAGGATGGTGAGCGAGGACCAGGAGTGTGCTGGATGGCTGGAAGTTTTCTACAACGGGACCTGGGGCAGTGTCTGCCGCAGCCCCATGGATGAGGTCACCATGTCCATCATCTGCAGTCAGCTTGGCTGTGGGGACAGTGGAAGTCTCTACACTTCTGTTGGTCTCAGGGAAGGTTCTAGACCCCGGTGGGTAGATGGAATCCAGTGTCGGAAAACTGACACCTCTCTCTGGCAGTGTCCTTCTGATCCTTGGAAATACAGTTCATGCTCTCCAAGGGAGGAAGCCTACATCTCATGTGCAGGTGACTCATGTCTGTTTCTGTGTCTGTCCCAACCCTGTAGGGTGTTATTAGTGAGATTTGATCTTTTAAAATCTAAGTGATGTGTTTGAGTTTATAAAATGAAGTTTGGATGGAGCTAATTTAATCCACATGTTCCAAACTTGCTTTATTAAAAGTTTTTAATTGATCTAATTGACATAACATTATATTGCTTGTTGTGTACAACATAATGCTTATATATTTGTGTATATTGATAAATGATCACTACAGTAAGTCTAGTTATATCCATAACCATATATATAGTTAAATACTTTTCTTATATGATGAGGATGTTTAAGATGTATTTTCTCATCATCTTTCAAATAGACAGTATCGTATTCACTATAGTCACCATGCTGTATGTTATATCTCTTCGCCTATTAATATTATAACTGCATGTAAAGGTCTGAGAAATAGGAGAAGTATGAAAAGGTCTGAAAAAAAGGAGGAGCTCGAAAGGTGTGAAACATAGGAGGATCACGAAAAGGTGTGAAAAATACGTGGAGCATGTAAAGGTCTGAGAAAAACGAGGAGCATGAAAAGGTGTCAAAAATATGAGAAGCAGAAAACGTGAGAAAAATATGAAGAGCATGAAAAGGAGTAAAAAATATCAGGACCATGTAAAGGTGTGAAAAACATGAGGATAATGAAACTGAATCAAACACGTGTTTGTTCAGCGAGGTCAAGACTCCTGCCTAGTTGCGAGGGACAACTCGGGATTCTCCTCGAGGCTTGGCAGGGCAATTGGGACGCCTCTCCAGCTGCGGTGGGAGAACAAAGGTCCCTTTCCAAGTGCCACAGGAATCCTGGGACTCCTATCAAGTTTCACGAGGAGTCAGGCATCGTCTCCTTTGGAGGCACTGATCTCCGCGTCCCTCTGGAGTTTTCAAAGGATGTGAGGCCTCAGGTCGCGATGAGATTGGGAACTAGGTCTTTGTCTGTGGTCTCCACAGGGTATTCAGACATCCTTTCGTCTTGGGAGTTGCAAGAGGAGCCTGCATTCAAGTCACTGCAGGGATATCCTGCCTTATTTCGAGTCAGGGCATCGCGGTGTCCATTCCACTTGAGGCCGCAAACTCAGGGTCCCTCTCACATACATAGAGCTGAGAGAAGCCTCCTCTTGAGGTGCTTGTGGTAAGGTGGTATTCCTCTGGAGTCGAAGCCAGGGACTAACCTCTCATCTCGAGTTGATTTTTGGCCCACGGAGCTCTTTCGTGTTGCTACAGTGACCTCAGGATCCCTCTAGCCTTGAAACAGTGTTCTTGGGGTTTCTCTCGAGTGCCATCAAGGAAATCAAGGCTCCTTTCCTGTGTGATGTGCAACACGGCATTGTTCTGCACGCAGTGCAGGGGAATCGGGCCTCATTTCACCGCAGGTGGAAGTCTCATGGTTTTTCTCGAGTTGCGGCGGGAACCTGGGGTATATTCTCGAGTTACGACGGGGATGGCCCTTCCACACACGTGTTTGTTCAGTGACGTCAGGACTCCTGCCTAGTTGCGAGGGACAACTCGGGATTCTCTCGAGGCTTGGCAGGGCAATTGGGACGCCTCTCCAGCTGAGGCGGGAGACCAAGGGTCGCTTTCCACGTGCCACAGGAATCCTGGGACTCCTATCAAGTTTCACGAGGAGTCAGGCATCATCTCCTTTGGAGGCACTGATCTCCGCGTCCCTCTGGAGTTTTCAAAGGATGTGAGGCCTCCGGTCGCGATGAGGTGGGGAACTAGGTCTTTCTCTGTGGTCTCCACAGGGGATTCAGACATCCTTTCGTCTTGGGAGATGCAAGACGAGCCTGCATTCAAGTCACTGCAGGGATATCCGGCCTTATTTCGAGCCAGGGCATCGCGGTGTCCATTCCACTTGAGGCCGCAAACCTCAGGGTCCCTCTCACATACCTAGAGCTGAGAGAAGCCTCCTCTTGAGGTGCTTGTGGTAAGGTGGTATTCCTGTGGAGTCGAAGCCAGGGACTAACCTCTCATCTCGAGTTGATTTGTGGTCCACGGAGCTCTTTCGTGTTGCTACAGTGACCTCAGGGTCCCTCTAGCCTTGAAACAGTGTTCTTGGGTTTTCTCTGGAGTGCCATCAAGGAAATCAAGGCTCCTTTCATGTGTGATGTGCAACACGGAATTGCTCTGCACGCAGTGCAGGGGAATCGGGCCTCATCTCGCGGCGAGGGGGAAGTCTCATGGTTTTTCTCGAGTTGCGGCGGGAACCTGGGGTATATTCTCGAGTTACGACGGGGATGGCCCTTCCACCCACGTGTTTGTTCAGCGACGTCAGGACTCCTGCCTAGTTGCGAGGGACAACTCGGGATTCTCCTCGAGGCTTGGCAGGGCAATTGGGACGCCTCTCCAGCTGAGGCGGGAGACCAAGGGTCCCTTTCCACGTGCCACAGGAATCCTGGGACTCCTATCAAGTTTCACGAGGAGTCAGGCATCGTCTCCTTTGGAGGCACTGATCTCCCGTCCCTCTGGAGTTTTCAAAGCATGTGAGGCCTCCGGTCGCGATGAGGTGGGGAACTAGGTCTTTCTCTGTGGTCTCCACAGGGGATTCAGACATCCTTTCATCTTGGGAGATGCAAGACGAGCCTGCATTCAAGTCACTGCAGGGATATCCGGCCTTATTTCGAGTCAGGGCATCGCGGTGTCCATTCCACTTGAGGCCGCAAACTCAGGGTCCCTCTCACATACCTAGAGCTGAGAGAAGCCTCCTCTTGAGGTGCTTGTGGTAAGGTGGTATTCCTCTGGAGTCGAAGCCAGGGACTAACCTCTCATCTCGAGTTGATTCTTGGTCCACGGAGCTCTTTCGTGTTGCTACAGTGACCTCAGGATCCCTCTAGCCTTGAAACAGTGTTCTTGGGGTTTCTCTGGAGTGCCATCAAGGAAATCAAGGCTCCTTTCATGTGTGATGTGCAACACGGAATTGCTCTGCACGCAGTGCAGGGGAATCGGGCCTCATCTCGCGGCGAGGGGGAAGTCTCATGGTTTTTCTCGAGTTGCGGCGGGAACCTGGGGTATATTCTCGAGTTACGACGGGGATGGCCCTTCCACCCACGTGTTTGTTCAGCGACGGCAGGACTCCTGCCTAGTTGCGAGGGACAACTCGGTATACTCCTCGAGGCTTCGCAGGCAATTGGGACGCCTCTCCAGCTGAGGCGGGAGACCAAGGGTCCCTTTCCACGTGCCACAGGAATCCTGGGACTCCTATCAAGTTTCACGAGGAGTCAGGAATCGTCTCCTTTGGAGGCACTGATCTCCGCGTACCTCTGGAGTTTTCAAAGGATGTGAGGCCTCCGGTCGCGATGAGGTGGGGAACTAGGTCTTTCTCTGTGGTCTCCACAGGGGATTCAGACATCCTTTCGATCTTGGGAGATGCAAGACGAGCCTGCATTCAAGTCACTGCAGGGATATCCGGCCTTATTTCGAGTCAGGGCATCGCGGTGTCCATTCACTTGAGGCCGCAAACTCAGGGTCCCTCTCACATACCTAGAGCTGAGAGAAGCCTCCTCTTGAGGTGCTTGTGGTAAGGTGGTATTCCTCAGGAGTCGAAGCCAGGGACTAACCTCTCTTGTTGAGTTGATTGTTACCAGCAGATGCTTCTCTATATTTGTGCACCTCCATTATTTTCATATTCTCTACCTGCGGTATGTTTACATTCTATAAGTTATATCATACATTATTTCTCAATCTCTGAGTTATTTTACTCAATATTCTACCTTCCATGTTGCTGCAAATGTCATTATTCCATTCTTTTGATGGGGCAGCTCCTTCTTATGTCTTTTGAACAAATGGCACAGACCCCCACCCCCACACATGACACAGCTCTCCAGATAAGTGACCATCTCTGCACTCCCTCACAGAAAATCCAAGTCCTCTTCCTCATCTCCCATGGGAAGTGTGTCTTTAAAGCTCAGTCTGGAAAACGTTCTTCCCCCTACTTTCTGGCAACCTGGACCTTCTGGTCCCATCTCCAACTCCACAGAAGCGATCTCCCTCCCTCCTCACACACTTATCCCTTCCCCGCCCTCTCTGCTCCCCACTCTCAGAGATCTCAACAAATATAATTTCATATCAGCTTGAATTTATTTTATTTTCATTATTAGTGTATGCAGTTGCTATAATATTCAGCATCTGTACTTTTGGCCAGTCATCAGCGGCCAGACCCCCAAACATTTTTGAGGTGTCTAGCCATGGCCTGAAATCACTGGCTGTCCACTGGTCCAGCTGGAATGGGAGGGGTCTCCATGGTCTCTGGGACCTCCTCTGGTTCATACTGATTAGCTGAAATGGCTGGGGTTTCCATGGTCTCGGGGACCTACTCTGGTTCCTTCTGATTAACTGGAATGGCAGGGGTCTCCATGGTCTCTGTGACCTCCTCTGGTTCCTTCTGATTACCAGAAATGGCAGGGGTCTCCATGGTCTCTGGGACCTCCTCTGGTTCCTTCTGATGCAGCTGTTCATTCGCCTTGGAACTCTGGCTACAGAGCTTTCAGCATCTGATTTTCTTAAGGTTATTTTGTTGCGAGTTTTCAGAGAAGTTTTCTTTGGCAGCTTTGTCATAATGGGATTATTCACCCTCATGGTACCCTGGCCACCTGGAGAAAACTAGACAGGGAGCAAGAATGGCACTGGTTTAGGGAAGAGTGTGAAGACAGGCGGGAACGATGGCTTCCAGAAAAGGGGTTTGGGCAGAGAAGGGTTATGTGCCAGGAGAGGGCAGGGGAGGGTGCCTTCTCGGGTGGGACCAATGGGCAAGAGGAGTTTGGCTGGGTTTAGTTCACCTACACATATTTTCTGCACCTCAATTGATAGGAGGTCTTCATCTTCTCCTGGGTAATAGAAGGTGGGTGTTCCATAACTACTCTGGAGCCTTGCGGCTTCCCAGTCACCTCAGAAATGTGGAGGACACACAGTGTTCTGCTCAGGACCCCTGAGCACCCCTATTTATACCCGTTCCCATGGAGTCTCACCCTCATGCTTTATGAGGTCAGCAAGGCTCTTCCCTAGCCAATGGTGGCCCTGGATTAGCTTTGACATCACAAAGCCCCATCCTGACATGTCTAACGGAGGATGGGGAGCAACTCAGATGATTTGCTGGGAGAAATGAGGCATTAGTAATGCCCTCAAAAGGCATTCAACTCACCTGCCACCCTCACCTCTATGTCAGCTTTGATGGGTCACACAGCAGGCAGAGTGCATCTCCTCCAAACCTTTCCCCACAGCCACAATCCTCGGGCATTCATTCTGTTCTCTCTCAGCTTTCACCATTATCTAGCTTTTCATATCTTGACTAAACTCCCTCCATGACAACCAGGTTGTGTTTAAGTGTCTGTGGAGTGAGAATCATTGCTCGTTGGTCCTGCAATGTGGTCATAATGCACCTTGAAGCCCATTGAATTCCGGGCCAGGCGACAGAAACCTTTTCATCCCACCTCCTTATCTCAGTGTTCCCGGAGCTCCCCTCCGTTTTCTGGTCTCCATTTGGCAACACTTGTCTTCAGACTGTGAGAATGCAGTGACTACACTTGCCGTTTCTGCACAAGGAGATGTCTCGTTTCCAGGATAGGACTCAGGGTCATCTCACGAGGAGTACTACCCAGGCTTGGGTTTGAACAGCTTGATGGGGAACGGATAGAGAAATGCATGTTTCAGGTTGTGCTTGGGGATCCCATGCAGGAAATGCCCACCTGAGGCTGATTAGTATACCCGCAACGGGTGGAGCTTGCCCAGAAATGTGTGAGCCTTGTCTGCAAAGGTCTTCTCGACACGAGCCCTCACAAATCTCTTTCCCATCTTGTTTTCTTGCTGGAAGCTCCCTTGAAACTTACCTCACAGCCAAAACCAAGGTGGAATTCATTTCCATGAGCAGCTGACACAAGCTTCCAGGTTCTTCGACGAAACACTGAGTCATCCTGTCCTGAGCATCTAGTGCCCATGTCTCTCATTTAGCTGGTTGGCTCTGGAGGAAAGGGGAATGGTTTGTGTGCTACACCTCAGTCCTTATTTTTCCAATTGAGTCGTAGGGTCAACCAGCCTGAGGTGCACCCCTTGGGACAGTTTGTTGGCTTAGTGGGTCTTCCTGGGTTTCCTGTGAAGTGTTCACATCCTGTTGTGCATTTGTTGCTTACTCACCGATGGTCCATCACACTGCTGAACATTTAAGAGGTAGAAAACCCACGCCTTAAACAAACACAAAAGATGATCTTAGAATTTTTAGAATGTCTTAAAACCTGATAGGAAAATGGGCAAGAGGCATGAGCCAACACTTTATAAGAAAGATATATCAATGGCCTTTAAATTTATGAAGACATGTTTAAAGACATGAGCAGCCAATACACAAGAAGAGTATGGAACTAGCCCCGAACCACGTTAAGAACATATTAAATATAATGAAGATCAGAAATATCATACTGAAATGCCCTTGAGAATTGAAACACAGGCCGAGGTGGCATAGATTTTATTAATTGCAGACAGAGACATTAGGATATTTGGAATAAATGTGTTTTGTGTGTTCTAAAAATAAGGAGAGTCATGGATATGTTAAAATAGACACCATTTGACCTTACAGATATGAAAAACATAGTGTCAGATGAAGCCGATTTTAAGGTTTCCTGATGTCTCAGATAGTCAAAAAAAAAAAAAAAAAAAAACACCTACCTGCAATATGGGAGAGCAGGATTCAATCCCTGGGTTGTGAAGATCCCAAGGAGGGGGGAATGGCAGTCTGCTCCAGTATGCTTGCCTGGAGAATCACCATGGACAGGGGACCCTGGCAGGCTACAGTCTATCCTGTCACAAAGAGTTGGACATGGCTGAACAACGAAGGAGAGCACAGCGCAGTACATTGAATGTTTGTGAAAGAAATTCAGGTAGGGAGGAAAGAGGGAGAAAGGGAAACAAGGGAAATGAAAGGAAGGAAAGAAAATCCTCCGTTGCTGGTGAGAACAGAGCAAACAGAGATGTCCCCCAGCAGGACAGCACCACACATGTCCTTCTGAGCACTCTCAGTCGGTTTGTAACAACCATCTCCAACTTTGTTCCCACTCCTTCAACCAAACTCATGTGCGGGGTTTACCACTAACAGTCTAATAGTCATCATGGTTTCTCCTCATTCCAATCCTGATTCACCCAGAATGAAGAAGACAGGTGTGCCACAATGTTCATCACAGCACTTTGTACAATAACGAGGGCATGGAAGCAACCTAGATGTCCATCAGCAGACAAATGGGTAACAAAGCTGTGGCAAATAGACACAGTGGAATATTGCTCAACCATTAAAAAGAACACATGTGAATCCATTCTAATGAGGAGGATGAAACTGGAGCCTATTATACAGAGGGAAGTAAGTCAGAAAGAAAAACACCAAGACACAATACTAAGGCATATATATTGAATTTAGGACGATGGAGATGATATCCCTATATGGGAGACAGCAAAAGAGACACAGATTTACAGAACAGTTTTTTGGACTCTGTGGGAAATGGCTAGGGTGGGATGATCTGAGAGAAGAGCATTGAAACATGTATATTATCATATGTGAAAGGCATAGCCAGTCCATGTTTGAAGCATAAGACAGGGTGCCCAGGACTGGTTCAGTGGGCTGACCCAGAGGGATTGGATTGGGAAGAAGATGTGATGGGGAATCAGGATGCGGAATACATGTACTCCCATGGCTGATTCATGTCAATGCATGGCAAAACCACCACAATATTGTAAAGTAAATACCAACCAATTAAAAGAAATAAAATAAAATATAATCCTTTGATAAAAAGGGCCTAATAAGTATTGACTTTCTGACCTCCAGAAAGACTCTTCTTATTCTTCCTTGCTTCCCTCCTTCCTCCCCCATCTTTCTTTCCTTTTCTTTCTGATTATACAACTGTTAAAGCTTGCTTTCCATTTATAGTTATGACAAAGTCCTGGCTCTATTCCCCATGTTGTACAATGCATCCCTGAGCTCATCTTCCACATAACTATCACTGCGTGCCTCCCACTCCCCCACCTCTGTTTTGCCCCGCCCTCCCCCCTCCCCGCTGGTTACCAGCAGATGCTTCTCTATATTTGTGCACACCCATTATTATCATATTCTCTACTTTGCGGTATGTTTACATTCTATAAGAGATATCATACAGTTTTTGTCAATCTCTGTCTGAGGTATTTTACTCAATATTCTACCTTCCATGTTGCTGCAAATGTCAATATTCCATTCTTTTGATGGGTCAGCTCCTTTGTATGCATTTAGAACAATTGGCACTGCCCCCCACACAAGACACAGCTCCCTAGCTAAGTGTCCATGTCCGCACTCACACAGAGAAACTCCAAGTCCTCCTCCTCTTCTCCAATGGGAAGTGTGTCTTTGAAGCTCAGTCTGGAACCAGGTCTTCCCCCTACTTTCTGGCAACCTGGACCTTCTGGTCCCATCTCCAACTCCACAGAAGCCATCTCCCTCCATCATCATACACTTATCCATTCCCTGCCCTCTCTGCCCCCCACTATCAGAGAACTCAGAGACAAATATAATTTCACATCAGCTTGAATTTACTTCATTTTCGTTATTAGTGTATGCAGTTGCTATAATATTCAGCATCTGTACTTTTGGCCAGTACTCAGCGGCCAGACCCCCAAGCATTTCTGAGGTGTCAAGCCATGCCCTGAAATCACTGGCTTTTCACTGGTCCAGCTGGAATGCCAGGATTCTCCATAGTCTCTGGGACCTCCTCTGGTTCGTTCTGAATAGCTGGAATGGCAGGGGTCTCCATGATGTCTGGCACTCCTTTGGTTCCTTCTTATTCAGCTGTTCATTCTCTTTGGTACTCTGGCTACAGAGTTTGAGCGTCTGATTTTCTTAATGTTTTTTTGTGGTGGGAATTTTCAGAGAAGTTTTCTTGTGCAGCTTTATCGGAATGGGATTATTCATCCTAAAGGTTACCCAGGCCACATGGAAAAAACAAGACAGGGAGCAGAATGGCACTGGTTAAGGACGAGTGTGAAGACAGATGGGAACGATGGCTTCAGGAGAAGGGGTGTGGGCAGAGAAGGGTTATGTGCCAGGCAAGGACAGGGGAGGGTGTCTTCTTGTGTGGGGTTGATGGGCAAGAGGAGTTTGGCTGGATTCAGTTCACCTTGACATTTTTTTCTGGACCTCAATTAATAGGAGACCTTCATCTTCTCCTTGGTAACAGGAGGTGGGTGTTCCATAACCACTCTGGAGCCTTGTGGCTTCCCAGTCACCTCAGTCATTTGGAGGACTCACAGTAGTCTGCCCCTATATATACCCATCCTCATGGAGCCTCACCCTCATGCTTTATAAGGTCAGCAAGTCTCTTCCCCAGACAATGGTGGGCCTGGGTGAGCTTTGACATCACAAAGCCCCATCCTGACATGTCTAGCGGAGGATGAGGAACAATTCAGATGATTTGCTGGGAGAAATGTGGCATTAGTAATGCCCTCAAAATCCTCCAAACTCACTTGCCACACTCACCTCTATGTCAACTCTGATGGGACACACAGCAGGCAGAGTGCATCTCCTCCAAACCTTGCCCCACAGCCACACTCCTTGGGCACTCATTCTGTTCTCTCTCAGCTTTCACCATTATCTAGCTATTCATATCTTGCCTAAACTCCCTCCATGACAACTAGTTTGTGTTTAAGGGTCTGTGAACGTGAGATTCATTGCTCGTTCGTCCTGCAATGTGGTCTTAATGCGCCTTGAAGCCCATTGAATTGTGGGCCAGCCCACAGAAATCTTTCCACCCCGACTTCTTGTTTCAGTGATCCCAGAGCTCCCGTCCATTTTCTGCTCTCCAGTCAGAAACCCTTGTCTTCAGGCTGTGAGAATGCAGTGAATACACTTGCCCTTGCTCCACAGGGAGCTGTCTCCTTTTAAGTCTAGGACTCAGGGTCACCTCACGAGGAGTACTACCAAGGCTTCTGTTTGAACAAGGTGATGGTGAAGAGGCAGAGAAATGCATGTTTCAGGTTTTGCTTGGGGATCCCATGCAGGAAAAGCCCACCTGCAGCTGATTAGTATTCCCAGTAAGGGGTGGAGCTTGCCCAGAGCTGTGTGAGCCTTTTTAAAAGGTCTTCTCAACACGTGCTCTCACAAAACTCTTTGTTCATCTTGTTTTCTTGCTGGAAGCTCCCTTGGAGCTTACCTCATAGCCAAAACCAAGGTGGACTTCATTTCCATGAGCAGTGCCACAAGCTTCCAGCATCTTGGATGAAACACTGAGTCATCCTGTCCTGTGCATCTAGTTCCCATTGTCTCTCATTGAGCTGGTTGGCTCTGGAGGAAAGGGCAATGGATTGTGTTCTCCACCTCAGTCCACGTTTTTCCAATGACTCGTGGAGTCAACCAGCCTGAGGTGCACCCCTGGGGACAGTTGTTGGCTTACTGTGTCTTCCTGGGTTTCCTGTGAAGTGTTCACATCCTGTTGTTCATTTGTTGCTTACTCACCCAGGGTCCTTCACACTGCTGAACATTTAATGTGGTAGAAAAAGCACGCCATAAACAAACCCAAAAGATGACTTTTAGAATTGTTAGAAGATCTTAAAACCTGATAGAAAAATGGGGAAGAGGCACGAGCCAACACTTTATAAGAAAGATGTATCACTGGCTTTTAAAGTTATGAAGACATGTTTAAAGACATGAAAAGCCAATACACAGGAAGAGTATGGAACTACCCTGAACCACGTTAGGAACATATTAAATCTAATGAAGGTAAGGCAAATCATACTAAAATTCCCTTGAGAACTGAAACTCAGGCAGAAGTGGCATAGATTTTAGTAATTGCAAACAGAGACATTAGGATACTTGGAATAAATGTGTTTTGTGTGTTCTAAAAATAAGGAGAGTCACTGAAATCCTAAAATAGACCCCATTTGATCTTACAAATATGAAAAACATAGTGTCAGATGAAGCCCATATTAAGGGTTTCCTGATGGCTCAGATAGTAAAAAACAAACAAACAAACAAATAAACCCACCTGCAACATGGCATACCAGGATTCAATTCCTGGGTTGGGAAGATCCCCTGGAGGGGCCAATGGCAGCCTGCTCCAGTATGCTTGCCTGAGGAATCCCCATGGACAGAGGAGCCTGGCAGGCTACAGTCCAACGGGTCACAAAGAGTTGGACATGGCTGAACAACGAAGCAGAGCACAGTGCATCACATTGAATGTTTGTGAAAGAAATTCAGGTAGGGAGGAAAGAGTGAGAAAGGGAAACAAGGGAAATGAAAGGAAGGAAAGAAAATCCTCGTTTGCTGGTGAGAACAGAGCAACCAGAGTTGTCCCCCAGCAGGACAGCACCACACATGTCCATCTGAGCACTCTCAGCCGGTTTGAAACAACCATCTCCAACTTTGGTCCCACTCCTTCAACCAAACTCATGTGCAGCGTTTACCACTATCAGGCTAATAGTCATCATGGTTTCTTCTCATTCAAGTCGTGATTCACCCATAAGTGAAAAAGACACGTGTGTCCCAGTGTTCATCACAGCACTGTTTACAATAACCAGGGCATGGAAGCAACCTAGATGTCCATCAGCAGACAATTGGTTACGAAGGCTGTGGTACCTAGACAGAGTGGAATATTGCTCAGCCATTTAAAAGAACACATGTGAATCCATTCTAATGAGGTGGATGAAACTGGAGCCTATAATACAGAGCGAAGTAAGTCAGAAAGAAAAACACCAGTACACTATACTAAGACATATATATTGAATTTAGGAAGATGGAGATGATAACCCTATATGGGAGACAGCACAAGAGACACAGATTTAGAGAACAGTCTTTTGGACTCTGTGGGAGACGGCGAGGGTGGGATGATCTGAGACAAGAGCTTTGAAAATTGTATATTATCATATGTGAAAGGGATAGCCAGTCCATGTTAAATGCATAAGACAGGGTGCCCAGGACTGGTTCACTGGGTTGACCCAGAGGGATTGGATTGGGAGGAAGATGTGAGGGGGAATCAGGGTGGGGAATAAATGTACTCCCATGGCTGATTCATGTCAATGTATGGCAAATACCACCACAATATTGTAAAGTAAATACCCACCAATTAAAATAAACAAAATAAAATAAAATAGAATCCGTTGATAAAAAGGGCCTAATCAGTATTGACTATTTGACCTCCAAAAACGCCCTTCTTTTCCTTCCTTTCTTCCCTCCTTCCTCCCCCTCTTGCTTCCCTTTTCTTTCTGATTATACATCTGTTAAAGCTTGCTTTCCATTTATAGTTATGACAAAGTCCTGGCTCTATTCCCCACATTGTAAAATGTATCCCTGAGCTCATTTTCCACCTAACTCTCACTGTGTGCTTCCCATTCCCCCAATTCTGTATTGCCCCGCCCTTTTCCCCTCCTCGATGATAACCAGTAGATGCTTCTCTATATTTGTGCACCTCCATTATTTTCATATTCTCTACTTTGCGGTACGTTTCTATTCTATAAGTGATATCACACAGTATTTGTCAATCTCAGTCTGAGATATTTTACTCAATATTCTACTGTCTATGTTGGTACAAATGTCAATATTCCATTCTTTTGATGGGGCAGCTCCTTTGTATGACTTTTGAACGAATGACACTGCCCCAGTGCACATGTCACAGCTCCCCAGCTAAGTGTCCATCTCTCTACTCACACAGAGAAATTCCAAGTCCTCTTCCTCTTCCGCCATGGGATATGTGTCTTTGAAGTGTAGTCTGGAACCAGTTCTTCCCCCCACTTTCTGGCAACCTGGACCTTCTGGTCCCATCTCCATCTCCACAGAAGCCATCTCCCTCCCTTCTCACACAGTTATCACTTGCCTGCCATCTCAGCCCCCCACTATCAGAGAACTCAGAGACAAATATAGTTTCACATCAGGTATATTTTATTTTATTTTATTTATTAGTGTATGCAGTTGCTATATGTTTCAGCATCTGTACTTTGGCCAGTACTCAGCGACCAGACGTCCAAGCATTTCTGAGGCTTCTAGACGTACCCCGAATTCACTGGCTGTCCACTGGTCCAGCTGGAATGGCAGGGTTCACCATTGTCTCTGGGACCTCCAATGGTTCCTTCTGATTAGCTGCAATGGCAGGGGTCTCCATGGTGTCTGGGACCTCCTCTGGTTCCTTCTGATTACCTGGAATGTCAGGGGTCTCCATGGTCTCTGGGACCTCCTTTGGTTCTTTCTGATTCAGCTGTTCATTTGCTTTTGCAACTCTGGTTACAGTGCTTTGAGCATCGGATTTTCTAAAGGTTTTTTGTGGTGGGAGTTTTCAGAGAAGTTTTTTTTGGGCAGCTTTGCCAGAATGCTATTATTCACCCTCATGGTGACCATGGCCACCTGGAGAAAACAAGACAGGGAGCAAGATGGCACTGGTTTAGGGAAGAGTGTGAAGACAGGTGGGAACGATGGCTTCAGGAGAAGGGGTGTGGGCAGAGAAGGGTTATGTGCCAGGCAAGGACAGGGGATGGTGTCTTCTGTTGTGGGGTTGATGGGCAAGTGGAGTTTGGCTGGGTTCAGTTCACCTTGACATTTTTTTCTGGACCTCAATTGATAGGAAGTCTTCATCTTCTCCTGAGTAACAGGAGGTGGGTGTTCCATAACTACTCTGGAGCCTTGTGGCTTCCCAGTCACCTCAGTCATTTGGAGAACTCACAGTGGTCTGCTCAGAGCCCCTGAGCACCCCTATATATACCCGTCCCCATGGAGCCTCTCCCTCATGCTTTGTGAGGTCAGCAAGTCTCTTCCCAAGCCAATGGTGGCCCTGGGTGTACTTTGACATCACAAAGCCCCATCCTGACATGTCTAGCGGAGGATGGGGAGCAATTCACATGACTTGAAGGGAGAAATGAGGCATTAGTAATGCCCTCAAGAGGCCTCCAAACTCACCTGCCACGCTCACCTCTATGTCAACTCTGATGGGTCACACAGCAGGCAGAGTGCATCTCCTCCAAACCTTGCCCCACAGCCACGTTCCTCTGGCATTCATTCTGTTCTATCTCAGTTTTCACCATTATCTAGCTCTTCATATCTTGCCTAAACTCCCTCCATGACAACTATGTTGTGTTTAAGTGTTGTGGAAGCAAGAGTCATTGCTCGTTCGTCCTGCAATGTGGTCTTAATGCACCTTGAAGCCCATTGAATTCTGGGCCAGCCGACAGAAAACTTTCCACACCATCCTCTTGTCTCAGTGATCCCGGACCTCACCTCCGTTTTCTGGTCTCCAGTCAGAAACACTTGTCTTCATGCTGTGAGAATGCAGTGAATACACTTGCCCTTGCTCAACACGGAGCTGTCTCCTTTCCAGTCTAGGACTCAGGGTCACCTCATGAGGAGTACTTCCCAGGCTTGGGTATGAACAGAGTGATGGGGAAGGGGCACAGAAATGCATGTTCCAGGTTGTGCTTGGGGATCACATGCAGGCAATGCCCACCTGCGGCTGATTAGTATTCCCTGCAAGGGGTGGAGCTTGCCCAGAGCTGTGTGAGCCTTGTGTGCAAAGGTCTTCTCAACACGTGCCCTCACAAATCTCTTTTCTCATCTTGTTTTCTTGCTGGAAGCTCCCTTGGAGCTTACCTCATAGCCAAAACCAAGGTGGAATTCATTTCCATGAGTAGCTGCCACAAGCTTCCAGCTTCTTGGACGAAACACTGAGTCATCCTATCCTGTGCATCTAGTTCCCATTGTCTCTCATTGAGCTGGTTGGCTCTGGAGGAAAGGGGAATGGATTGTGTGCTCCACCTCAGTCCTCATTTTTCCAATTGGCTCGTAGGGTCAACCAGCCTGAGGTGCACCCCTGGGGACAGTTTGTTGCCTTAGTGTGTCTTTCTTGGTTTCCTGTGAAGTGTTCACATCCTGTTGTCCATTTGTTGCTTACTCACCCAGGCTTCATCACACTGCTGAACATTTTAAGACGTAGAAAAAGCATGCCGTAAACAAACCCAAAATATGACTTTTAGAGCTGTTAGAAGATCTTAAAACCTGATAGAAAAATGGGCAAAAGGCACGAGCCAACACTTTATAAGAAAGATGTATCACTGGCATTTAAATTTATGAAGACATGTTTAAAGACATAAGCAGCCAATTCACAAGAAGAGTATGGAACTAGCCCCGAACCACGTTAAGAACATATTAAATCTAACGAAGATAAGACAAATCATAGTAAAATTCCCTTAAGAAGTGAAATTCAGGCAGAATTGACATAGATTTTCGACATTGCAGAGAGACATTAGGATATTTGGAATAAATTTGTTTCGTGTGTTCTAAAAATAAGGAGAGTCATGGAAATCCTAAAATAGACCCCATTTTATCTTACCGATATGAAAAACATATTGTCAGATGAAGCCCATGTTAAGGGTTTCCTGATGGCTCAGATAGGAAAAAACAAAACAAAACAAAACAAAACAAAAGAAACACCTGCAACATGGCAGAACAGGATTCAAACCCTGGGTGGGAAGATACCCTGGAGGGGGGAATGGCAGCCTGCTCCAGTATGCTTGCCTGGAGAATCCCCATGGACAGAGGAGCCTGGCAGGCTACACTCCATAGGGTCACAAAGAGTTGGACATGGCTGAACAATGAAGAACAGCATAGCGCAGCATATTGAATATTTGTGAAAGAAATTCAGGTAGGGAGGAAAGAGTGAGAAAGGGAAACAAGGGAAATGAAAGGAAGGAAAGAGAATCCTCTGTTGATGGTGAGAACAGAGCAACCAGAAATGTCCCCCAGCAGGACAGCACCACACATGTCCATCTGAGCACTCTCAGCCAGTTTGAAACAACCATCTCCAACTTTGGTCCCATTCCTTCAACCAAACTCATGTGCAGGGTTTACCACTAACAGGCTAATAGTCATCATGGTTTCTCCTCATTCAAATCCTGATTCACCCAGAAGTGAAAAAGACACGTGTGTCCCAATGTTCACCACAGCACTGTTTACAATATCCAGGGCATGGAAGCAACCTAGATGTCCATCAGCAGACAAATGGGTAAGAAACCTGTAGTACATAGACACAGTGGAATATTGCTCAGCCATTAAAAGAACACATGTGAACCCATTTTAATGAGGTGGATGAAACTGGTGCCTATTTTACAGAGCGAAGTAAGTCAGAAAGAGAAACACCAATACACAATACTAAGTCATATATATTGAATTTAGGAAGATGGAGATGATAACCCTATATGGGAGACAGCAAAAGAGACACAGATTTATACAGCTGTCTTTTGGACTCTGTGGGAGACGGCGAGGGTTAGATGATCTGTGAGAATAGCATTGAAACATGTATATTATCATATGTGAAAGGGATCGCCAGTCCCTGTTGGATTCATAAGACACGATGCCCATTACTGTTTCACTGGGCCAACCCAGAGGGCTTGGATTGGGAGGAAGATGTGGGAGGGAATCAGGATGGTGAATACATGTACTCCCATGGCTGATTCATGTCAATGTATGGCGAAAACTACCAAAATATTGTAAAGTAAATACTCACCAATTAAAATAAATGAAATAAAATAAAATAGAATCCTTGGATAAATAGGGCCAAATCACTGTTGACTTTTTGACCTCCAAAAAACGGCCTTCTTTTCCTTCCTTTCTTCCCTCCTTCCTCCCCCCTCTTTCTTTCCTTCTCTTTCTGATTATACAAGGACTAAAGCTTGCTTTCCATTTATAGTTATGACAAAGTCCTGGCTCTATTCCCCATTTTGTACAATGCATCCCTGAGCTCTATTCCACCTGACTATCACTGCATGCCTCCCACTCCCCCACTTCTGTATTGCCCCACCCTCTTCCCCTCCCTGCAGGTAACAGGTAGATGCTTCTCTATATTTGTGCACCTCCATTATTATCATATTCTCTACTTTGCGGTATGTTTACATTCTGTAAGTGATATCATACAGTATTTGTCAATCTCTGTCTGAGATATTTTACTAAATATTCTACATTCCATGTTGCTGCAAATGTCAATATTCTATTCTTTTGATTGGGCAGCTCCTTTGTATGCCTTTAGAACGAATGGCACTGCCCCCTGCACACGACACAGCTCCTCAGCTAAGTGTCCATCTCTGCACTCACACACAGAAACTCCAAGTCCTCTTCCTCTTCTCCCATTGGAAGTGTGTCTTTGAAGCTCAATCTGGAACCAGTTCTTCCCCCTACTTTCTGGCAACCTGGACATTTGGTCCCATCTCCAACTCCACAGAAGCCATCTCCCTCCCTCCTCACACACTTATCACTTCCCTGTCCTCTCTGCCCCCCACTATCAGAGAACTCAGACACAAACATAATTTCACATCAGCTTGAATTTATTTTATTTTCGTTATTAGTCTATGCAGTTGCTACAATATTCAGCATCTGAACTTTTGGCCAGTACTCAGCGGCCAGACCCCCAAGCATTTCTGATGTGTCTAGACATGCCCGGAAGTCACTGGCTTTCCACTGGTCCAGCTGGAATGCCAGGGTTCTCCATAGTCTCTGGGACCTCCTCTGGTTCGTTATGATTAGCTGGAATGGCAGGGGTCTCCATGGTTTCTTGGAACTCCTCTGTTTCCTTCTGATTACCTGGAATGGCAGGGGTCTCCATGTTCTCTGGGACCTCATTTGGTTCCTTCTGATTCAGCTCTTCATTCGTCTTGGAACTCTGGCTACAGATCTTTGAGCATCTGATTTTCTTAAGGTTTTTTGTGGTGGGAGTTTTCAGAGAAGTTTTCTTGGGCAGCTTTGCCAGAATGGGATTATTCACCTTCACGGTTACCCTGGCCACCTGGAGAAAACAGGACAGGGAGCAAGAATGGCACTGGTTTAGGGAAGAGTGTGAAGACAGGTGGGAACGATGGCTTCAGGAGAATGGGTGTGGGCAGAGAAGGCTTATGTTCCAGGAAAGGATAGGGGATGGTGTCTTCTGTTGTGGGGTCGATGGGCAAGAGGAGTTTGGCTGTGGTCATTTCACCTTGACATTTTTTTCTGGACCTCAATTGATAGGAGGTCTTCATCTTCTCCTGAGTAACAGGAGGTGGGTGTTCCATAACTACTCTGGAAACTTGTGGCTTCTCAGTCACCTCATTCATTTGGAGGACTCACAATGAAGCACAGCACAACGCAGCACATTGAATGCTTATGAAAGAAATTCAGGTAGGGAGGAAACAGGGAGAAAGGGAAACAAGGGAAATGAAAGGAAGGAAAGAAAATCTTCCGTTGCTGGTGAGAACAGAGCAACCAGAGATGTCCCCCAGGAGGACAGCACCTTACATGTCCATCTGAGCATTCTCAGCTGGCTTGAAAAAACCATCTTCAACTTTGGTCCCATCTTTCAACCAAAATCATGTGCAGGGTTTACACCTAACAGGCTAATTGTCATCATGGTTTCTCCTCATTCAAATCCTGATTCACCCAGAAGTGAAAAAGACACGTGTGTCCCAATGTTCATCACAGCACTGTTTACAATAACCAGGGCATGGAAGCAACCTAGATGTTCATCAGCAGACAAATGGGTAAGAAAGCTGTGGTACATAGACACAATGGAATATTGCTCAGCTATTTAAAAGAACTCATGTGAATCCATTCTAATGAGGTGGTTGAAAATGCAGCCTATTATACAGAGCGAGTAAGTCAGAAGGAACAACACCAACACACTATACTAAGGCTTATATGTTGAATTCAGGAAGATGGAGATGATAACCCTATATGGGAGACATCAAAAGAGACACAGATTTACAGAACACTCTTTTGGACTCTGTGGGAGATAGGGAGGGTAGGATGATCGGTGAGAATAGCATTGAAACATGTATATTATCATATGTGAAAGGGATAGCCAGTCCATGTTCGATGCATAAGACAGGGTGCCCAGGATGGTTCACTGGGCTGACCCAGAGGGATTGGATTGGGAGGAAGATGTGAGGGGGAATCAGGATGGGGAATACATGTACTCCCATGGCTGATTCATGTCAGTGTATGGCAAAAACCACCCCAATATTGAAAAGAAAATACCCACCAATTGAAATAAAAATAAATAAATAAAAAAAAATAGAATCCTTTGATAAAAAGGGCCAAATCACTATTGACTTTTTGACCTCCAAAAACGGCCTTCTTTTCCTTCCTTTCTTCCCTCCTTCCTCCACCTTCTTTCTTTCCTTTTCTTTCTGATTATTCAATTGTTAAAACATGCTTTGCATTTATAGTTATGACAAAGTCCTGGCTCTATTCCCCATGTTGTAAAATGCATCCCTGTGCTCTTCTTCCACCTAACTATAACTGCGTGCCTCCCACTCCCCCACCTCTGTATTGCCCCGCCCTCTTCCGCTCCCCGCTGTTAACCAGTAGATGCTTCTCTATATTTGTGCACCTCCATTATTATCATATTCTCTACTTTGCGGTATGTTTACATTCTATAAGTGATATCATACAGTATTTGTCAATCTCTGTCTGAGGTATTTTACTCAATATTCTACCTTCCCTGTTGCTGCAAACGTCAATTTTCCATTCTTTTGATGGGGCAGCTCCTTTGTATCTCTTCAGAAAAAATGGCACTGCCCCAGCACACACGACACAGCTCCCCAGATAAGTGTCCATCTCTGCACTCACACAGATAAACTCCAAGTCCTCTTCCTCTTCTCCCATGGGAATCTGTCTTTGAAGCTGAGTCTGGAACCAGTTCTTCCCCCTACTTTCTGGCAACCTGGACTTTCTGGTCTCATCTCCAACTCCACAGATCTCCCTCCTTCATCACACACTTATCCCTTCACTGTCCTCTTTGCCTCCCACTATCAGAGAACTCAGAGACAAACATAATTTCACATCAGCTTGCTTTTATTTTATTTTCGTTATTAGTGTATGCAGTTGCTATAATAGTCAGCATCTGTACATTTGGCCAGTACTCAGCGACCAGACCCCCAAGCATTTCTGAGGTGTCTAGCCATGCCCCGAAGTCACTGGCTGTCCACATTTCCAGCTGGAATGGCAGGGGTCTCCATGGTCTCTGTGACCTCCTCTGGTTCGTTTTGATTAGCTGGAATGGCAGGGGTCTCCATGGTCTCTGTGTCCTCCTAGTTTCGTTATGATTGGCTGGAATGTCAGGGGACTCCATGGTCCCTGGGACCTCCTCTGGTTACTTCTGATTACCTGGAAAGTCAGGGGTCTCCATGATCTCTGCGACATCCTTTGTTTCCTTGTGATTCAGCTGTTCATTCTCCTTGGAACTCTGGCTACAGAGCTTTCAGCATCTGATTTTCTTAAGTTTTCCTGTGGTGGGAGTTTTCAGAGACGTTTTCTTGGGCAGCTCTGCCATAATGGGATTATTCACCCTCACGGTTACCCTGGCCACCTGGAGAAAAGAGGACAGGGAGCAAGAATGGCACTGGTTTAGGGAAGAGTGTGAAGACAGGTGGGAACGATGGTTCAAGATAAGGGGTGTGGGCAGAGAAGGGTTATGTGCCAGGCAAGGACAGGGGAGGATGTCTTTTGGGGTGGGGCCATGGGCAAGAGGAGTTTGGCTGGGTTCATTTCACCTTGACATTTTTCTCTGGACCTCAAATGATAGGAGGTCTTCATCTTCTGCTGAGTAGGTTCGTCATGATTAGCTGGAATGACAGGGGTCTCCATGGTTTCTTGGAACTCCTCTGTTTCCTTCTGATTACCTGGAATGGCAGGGGTCTCCATGTTCCCTGGGACCTCCTCTGGTTCCTTCTGATTCAGCTGTTCATTCACCTTGGAACTCTGGCTACAGAGCTTTGAGCATCTGATTTTCTGAAGCTTTTTTGTGGTGGAAGTTTTATGAGAAATTTTCATGGGCAGTTTTGACAGAATGGGATTATTCACACTCTTGGTTACCTTGGCCACCTGGAGAAAATAAGAGAGGAATGAAAGACTGGCACTGGATTAGGACAGAGTGTGAAGGCAGGTGGACACGATGGCTTCAGGAGAAGGGGTGTGGGCAGAGAAGGGTTACATGCCAGGGAAGAATAGGGGATGGTGTCTTCTGTTGTGGGGTCGATGGGCAAGTGGAGTTTGGCTGTGGTCATTTCACCTTGAAATTTTTTTCTGGACCTCAATTGATAGGAGGTCTTCATCTTCTCCTGGGTAACAGGAGGTGGGTGTTCCATAACTACTCTGGAGCCTTGTGGCTTCCCAGTCACCTCAGTTATTTGGAGAACTCACAGTGGTCTGCTCAGAGCCCCTGAGCACCCCTATATATACCCGTCCCCATGGAGCCTCTCCCTCATGCTTTGTGAGGTCAGCAAGTCTCTTCCCAAACTAATGGTGGCCCTGGGTGTACTTTAACATCACAAAACCCCATCCTGACATGTCTAGCGGAGGATGGGGAGCAATTCACATGACTTGAAGGGAGAAATGAGGCATTAGTAATGCCCTCAAGAGGCATCCAAACTCACCTGCCACGCTCACCTCTATGTCGACTCTGATGGGTCACACAGCAGGCAGAGTGCATCTCCTCCAAATCTTGCCCCACAGCCACACTCCTCGGGCATTCATTCTGTTCTCTCTCAGAATTCAGCATTATCAAGCTCTTCATATCTTGCCTAAACTCCCTCCTTGACAACTAGATTCTGTTTAAGTGTCTGTGGAAGTGAGAATCTTTGCTCGTTCGTCCTGCAATGTGGTCTTAATGCACGTTGAAGCCCATTGAATTTTGGGTCATCCGAAAGAAACCTTTCTATCACACCTCCTTGTCTCAGTGTTCCCAGAGCTCGCCTCCGTTTTCTGGTCTCCAGTCGGAAACCCTTGTCTTCAGGCTGTAAGAATGCAGTGATTACACTTACCCTTGCTCCACACATAGCTGTCTCGTTTCAAGTCTAGGACTCAGTGTCACCTCACTAGGAGTACTACCCAGGTTTGGGTTTGAACAGGGTGATGGGAATGGGGCAGAGAAATGCATGTTTTATGTTGTGCTATGGGATCCCATGCAGGAAATGCCCACCTGCGGCTGATTAGTATTCCTAGCAAGGGGTCGAGATTGTCCAGAGTTGTATCAGCCTTGTGTGCAAAAGTCTTCTCAACACGTGTCATCACAAATCTCTTTTTTCATCTTGTTTAATTGCTGGAAACTCCCTTGGAGCTTACCTCACAGCCAAAAACAAGGTGGAATTCATTTCCATGAGCAGCTGCCAACAGCTTCAGGTTTCTTGGACGAAAAACTGAGTCATCCTGTCCTGTGCATCTAGTTCCCATGGTGTCTCTTTGAGCTGGTTCGCTCGGGGGGAAAGGGGAATGGATTGTGTGTTCCACCTCAGTCCTCTTTTTTCCAATTGACTCGTAGGGTCAACCAACCTGAGGTGCACCCCTGGGGACAGTTTGTTGGCTTAGTGGGTCTTCCTGTGTTTCCTGTGAAGTGTTCACATCCTGTTGTCCATTTGTTGCTTACTCACTCAAGGTCCATCACACTGCTGAACATTTTAAGAGGTAGAAAAAGCACGCTGTATACACCCCAAAAGATGACTCTTAAAATTGTTAGAAAAACCTGATATGAGGGAAGTAAAGAGACCCCAAACTGGACTTGGACTGAGCCAATGAAACAGGCTTTCTGGACACACTTAAGGTGGTTTGGGGCTAGTTCCATACTCTTTTTGTGAATTAGCTGCTCATGTCTTTAAACATGTCTTCATATATTTAAAGGCCAGTGATACATTTTTCTTATACAGTGTTGGCTCGTGCCTCTTGCCCATTTGCCTATCAAGATTTAAGATCTTCCAACAGTTCTAAGAGTCATCTTTTGGGTTTGTTTACGGCGTGCTTTTACTACCTCTTAACACGTTCAGCAGTGGACACCAGGATGTGCACCTCAGGCTTGACCATGAGAGACCATGGGAACTAGATGCACATGACAGAATGACTCAGTGTTTTGTCCAAGAACATGGAAACCTATGGCAGCTACTCATGGAAATGAATTCCACCTTGGTTTTGGCTGTGAGGTAAGCTCCAAGGGAGCTTCCAGCAAGAAAACAAGATGAACAAAGAGATTTGTGAGGGCACGTGTTGAGAAGACCTTTCCACACAAGGCTCACAAGCTCTGGGCTAGCTCCACCCCTTGCTGGGAATACTAATCAGCCGCAAGTGGGCATTTCCTGCAGGGGATCTTTCAGCACCACTTGAAACAAGCATTTCTCTGCCCCATCCGCATCACCCTGTTCAAACTCAAGTTGGGTAGTACTTCTAGTTAGGTGACCCTGAGTCCTCGACTGGAAACGAGACAGCTCCATGTGGAGAAACAGCAAGTTATTCACTGCATTCTAACAGCCTGAAGACAAGGTTTTCTGACTGGAGACCAGAAAACGGAGTCAAGCTCCGGGAACACTGAGACAGGTGGCGGGATGGAAAGGTTTCTGTCGGCTGGCCCAGAATTCAGTGGGCTTAAAGGCGCATTAAGAACACATTGTAGGATGAACGAGCAAAGATTCTCGCTTCCACAGACACTGAAAGACAACCTAGTTGTCATGGAGGGAGTTTAGGCAAGATATGAAAAGCTAGATAATGGTGTAAACTGAGAGAAGACAGAATGAATGCCAGAGAAATGTGGCTGTGGAGCAAGGTTTAGAGGAGATGCACTCTGCCTGCTGTGTGACCCATCAGACTTGACATAGTGTTGAGGTTGGCAGGTGAGTTTGGAGGCCACTTTAGGACATTAGGAATGCCTCATTTCTCCCAGCAAATCATCTGAATTGCTCCCCATCCTCCACTAGACATGTCAGGATGGGGCTTTGTGATTTCAAAGCTCACCCGGGGCCACCATTGGCTGAAGAAGAAGAAACTTGCTGTCCTCATAAAGCATGAGGGTGAGGCTCCATTGGGACGGGTATATATAGGGGTGCTCAGGGGCTCTGAGCAGAGCACCGTGAGTCCTCCACATGACTGAGGTGACTGGGAAGCCACAAGCCTCCAGAATAGTTATGGAACACCCACCTTCTGTTACCCAGGAGAAGATGAATACCTCCTATCAATTGAGGTCCAGAAAATATATCAAGGTGAACTGAACCCAACAAAACTCCTTTTGCCCATCGACCCCACGGGACAAGACACCCTCCCCTGTCCTTGCCTGGCACATAACCCATCTCTGCCCACACCCCTTCTCCTGAAGACATCATTCCCACCTGTCTTCACTCTTTTCCCTAAACAAGTGCCATTCTTGTTCCCAGTCTTTTTTTCTCCAGGTGGCCAGGGTAACCGTGAGGGTGAATAATCCCATTCTGGCAAAGCTGCACAAGAAAACTTCTCTGAAAACTCCCACAACAAAAAAGCATAAGAAAATCAGATGCTCAAAGCTCTGTAGCCAGAGTTCCAAGGCGAATGAACAGCTGAATCAGGAGGAACCAAATGAAGTCCCAGAGACGATGGAGACCCCTGCCATTCCAGGTAATCAGAAGGAATGAGAGGAGGTCCCAGAGACCATGGAGACTCTTGCCATTCTAGCTAAACAGAATGAAATGAGGAAGTACCAGAGACCATGGAGACCCCTGCATTTCCAGCTAATCAGAATGAACCAGAGGAGGTCCCAGAGACCATGGATACCAATGCCATTCCAATTATCAGAACGAACAAGAGGAGGTCCCAGAGACCATGGAGACCCCTGCCATTCCAGCTGGACCAGTGGACAGCCTGTGACTTCGGCTCATGGCTAGACACCTCAGAAATGCTTGGGGGTCTGGCCACTGAGTACTGGTCAAATTTGAGATGCTGAATATTATAGCAACTTCATACACTAATCACGAAAATAAAATAAAATCAAGCTGATGTGAAATTATTTTTGTATCTGAGCTCTCTGATAATGTGGGGCCGAGAGAGCAGGGAAGGGATAAGCGTGTGAGGAGGGAGGGAGATGGCTGCTGTGGAGTTGGAGATGGGAGCAGAAGGTCCAGGTTGCCAGAAATTAGGGGGAAGAACTGGTTCCAGACTGAGCTTCAAAGACACACTTCCCAAGGGAGAAGAGGTAAACGACTTGGAGTTTCTTTGTGTGAGTTCAGAAATGGACACTTAGCTGGGGAGCTGTGTCGTTTATGGGAGGGCAGTGCCATTTGCTCAAAAGGCATACAAAGGAGCTGCCCCATCAAAAGAATGGAATATTGACATTTGCAGCACAATGGAAGGTAGAATATTGAGGAAAATAACTCAGACAGAGATTGACAAATACTCTATGATATCACTTAAAGCATGTAAACATACCGCAAAGTAGAGAATATGAAAACAATGGAGGTGCACAAATATAGAGAAGTATCTACTGCTTAGCAGCGGGAAGAGGAAGAGGGTGGGGCAATACAGAGGTGGGGGAGTGGGAGACACGCAGTGAGAGTTAGGTGGAAGATGAGCTCAGGGATGCATTGTACAACT
This sequence comes from Cervus canadensis, assembly GCF_019320065.1. NCBI lineage: Eukaryota > Metazoa > Chordata > Mammalia > Artiodactyla > Cervidae > Cervus > Cervus canadensis. The sequence continues at coordinate 1,158,370 of NC_057419.1, read as the reverse complement.
TAGGGAATAGAGCCAGGACTTTGTCATAAGTGTAAATGGAAAGCAAGCTTTAACAGCTGTATAATCAGAAAGAAAAGGAAAGAAAGAGAGGGGAGGAAGGAGGGAAGAAAGGAAGGAAAAGAAGGGCGTTTTTGGAGGTCAAAAAATCAATACTGGTTAGGCCCTTTTTATCAAAGCATTTTATTTTATTTTATTTATTTTAATTGGTGGGTATTTACTTTACAATATTGTGGTGGTTTTTCCCATACATTGACATGAATCAGCCATGGGAGTACATGTATTTCCCATCCTGATTCCCCCCTCACATCTTCATCCCCATCCAATCCCTCTGGGTCAACCCAGTGAACCAGTCCTGGGCACCCTGTCTTATGCATCGAACATGGATTGGTTATCCATTACACATATGATAATATACATGTTTCAATGCCATTCTCTCATATCATCCAACCCTCCTTATCTCCCACAGAGTCCAAGAGTCTTCTGTAAATCTGTGTCTCTTTTGCTGGCTCCCTTATAGGGTTATCATCTCCCTTTTCCTAAATTCAAAATATATGCCTTAGTATAGTGTGTCAGTGTTTTCCTTTCTGACTTACTTCGCTCTGTATAATAGGCTCCAGTTTCATCCACCTCATTAAAAAGGATTCACATGTGTTCTTTTTAAATGACTGAGCAATATTCCATTGTGTCTATGTACCACAGCTTTCTTACCCATTTGTCTCTGATGGACTTCTAGGTTGCTTCGATGCCCTGGTTATTGTAAACAGTGCTGTGATGAACATGGGGCACACGTGTCTTTTTCACTTCTGGGTGAATCAGGATTTGAATGAGGAGAAACCATGATGACTATTAGCTTCTCAGTGGTAAACCCTGCACATGAGTTTGGTTGAAGGAATGGGACCAAAGTTGGAGATGGTTGTTTCAAACCGGCTGAGAGTGCTCAGATGGACATGTGGGTTGCTGTCCTGCTGCGGGACATCTCTGGTTGCTCTGTTCTCACCAGCAACGGAGGATTTTCTTTCCTTCCTTTCATTTGCCTTGTTTCTCTTTCTCCCTGTTTCCTCCCGACCTGAATTTCTTTCACAAACATTCAATGTGCTGTGCTATGCAGTGCTTCGTTGTTCAGCCATGTCCAACTCTTTATGACCCGATGGACAGTAGCCTGCCAGGCTCCTCTGTCCATGGGGATTCTCCAGGCAAGCACACTGGAGCAGGCTGCCATTCCACCCTCCAGGGGATCTTCCCAATCCAGAGATTGAATCCTGGTCTGCCATGTTGCAGGTGGTTTTTTGTTTTTGTTTTTTTTCTATCTGAGCCATCAGGAAACCCTTAAAATGGGCTTCATCTGACACTATGTTTTTCATATCTGTAAGATCAAATGGGGTCTATTTTAGGATTTCCATGACTCTCCTTATTTTTAGAACACACAAAACACATTTATTCCAAGTATTCTAATGTCTCTGTCTGCAATTACTAAAATCTATGCCAATTCGCCCTGAGTTTCAGTTCTCAAGGGAATTTTAGTATGATTGTTCTTACCTTCATGTGATTTACTATGTTCTTAATGTGGTTTGGAGCTAGTTCCTTACTCTTCTTGTGAATTGGCTGCTCATGTCTTTAAACATGTCTTCATAAATTTAAAGGCCAGTGATACATTTTCTTAAAAAGTGTTGCCTCCTGCCTCTTGCCCAGTTTTCTATCAGGTTTTAAGATCTTCTGAAAGTTCTAAGAGTCATGTTTAGGGTTTGTTTACAGCAGGATTTTTCTACCTTTTAAAATATTAAGCAGTGTGATGGATGCTAGGTGAATAAGCAACAAATGGACAACAGGATGTGAACAATTCACAGGAAACCCAGAAAGACCCAGTAAGCTGATACACTGTCCCCAGGGGTGCACCGCAGGCTGGTTGACCCTACGAGCCAATTGGAAAAATGAGGACTGAGGTGGAACACACAATCCATTTCCCTTTACTCCAGAGCCAACCAGCTCAATGAGAGACCATGGGAACTAGATGGACAGGACAGGATGACTCAGTGTTTCGTCCAAGAAGCTGGAAGCTTGTGGCAGCTGCTCATGGAAATGAATTCCACCTTGGTTTTGGCTGTGAGGTAAGCTCCAAGGGAGCTTCCAGCAAGAAAACAAGATGAGAAAGGAGATTTGTGAGGGCACGTGTTGAGAAGACCTTTCCATGCAAGGCTCACACAGCTCTGGGCAAGCTACAGCCCTTGCTGGGAATAATAATCACCCGCTGGTGGGCATTTTCTGCAAGAGATACCCCAGCATATCCTGAAACATGCATTTCTCTGCCACTTCCCCATCACCCTGTTCAAACCCAAGCCTGGGGAGTACTCCTAGTGAGTTGACCCTGAATCCTACACTTGAAATGAGACAGCTCCTTGTGGAGCAAGGGCAAGTGTATTCACTGCATTCTCACAGCCTGAAGACAAGGGTTTCTGACTGGAGACCAGAAAAGGGAGGTGAGCTCCGGGAACACTGAGACAAGGAGGCGGGATGGAAAGGTTTCTGTCGGCTGACCGAGAATCCAGTGGAATTCATGGTGCATTAAGACCACATTGCAGGATGAACAAGCAATGATTCTCGCTTCCACAGACACTGAAACACAACCTCATTGTCATGGAGGGAGTTTAGGCAAGATATCAAACGCTGGATAATGGTGAAAGCTGAGAGAGAACAGAATGAATGCCCGAGTAGTGTGGCTGTGGGGCAAGGTTTGGAGGAGATGCACTCTGCCTGCTGTGTGACCCTACAGATTGACAAAGAGCTGAGGTTGGCGGGTGAGTTTGGAGGCCTCCTTAGGGCATTACTAATGCCTCATTTCTCCCAGCAAATCATCTGAATTGCTCCCCATCCTCTGCTAGACATGTCAGGATAGGGCTCTGTGATGTCAAAATTCACCAAGGGTCACCATTGGCTGGTGAAGAGACTTGCTGACCTCATAAAGCATGAAAGTGAGTCTCCATGGGGACGTTTGCTCAGGGGATCTGAACAGATCACTGTGAATCCTCCAATGAGTGAGGTGACTGGGAAGCCACAAGGCTCCAGAGTAGTTATGGAATACCCACCTCCTGTTACCCAGGAGAGGATGAAGACCTTCTATCAATTGAGGTCCAGAAAAAAATGTCAAGGTGAACTGAACCCAGCCAAACTCCTCTTGCCCATTGACCCCACCCCAGAAGACACCCTCCCCTCTCCTTGCCTGGCACATAACCCATCTCTGCCCACACCCCTTCTCCTGAAGCCTTCATTCCACCTGTCTTCACACTCTTCCCTATACCAGTGCCATTCTTGCTCCCTGTCTTGCTTTCTCCAGGTGGCCAGGGTAACCGTGAGGGTGAATAATCCCATTCCGGCAAAACTGCCCAAAAATTTTCTCTGAAAACTCTACCACAAAAAAGCTTAAGAAAATCAGATGCTCAAAGCTCTGTATCCAGAGTTCTGAGGCGAATGAACAGCTCAATCAGAAGGAACCAGAGGAGGTTCCAGAGACCATGGAGACCCCTGCCATTCCAGCTAATCAGAATGAATCAGAGGAGGTCCCAGAAACTATGGAGACCCCTGCATTTCCAGCTAATTCAAATGAACCAGAGGAGGTCCCAGAGACAATGGAGACCCCTTCCTTTCTAGCCAATCAGAGCGAGCAGAAGAGATCCCAGAGACCACGGAACCCTTCCATTCCAGCTGGACCAGTGGACAGCCAGTGATTTTGGGGCATGGCTACACATCTCAGAAATGCTTGCGGGTCTGGCCGCTGAGTACTGGCCAAAAGTTCAGATGCTGAATATTATAACAACTGCATACACTAATAACGAAAATAAAATAAAATCAAGCTAATGTGAAATTATGTTTGTCTCTGACTTTTCTGATAGTGGGGGTCAGAGAGGGCAGGGAAGGGAAAAGAGTGTGAGGAAGGAGGGAGATGGCTTCTGTGGAGTTGGAGATGGGACCAGAAGGTCCAGGTTGCCAGAAAGTAGGCAGAAGAACTGGTTCCAGACTGAGTTTCAAAGACACACTTCCCATTAGAGAAGAGGAAGAGGACTTGGAGTTTCTCTGTGTGAGTGCAGAGATGGACACTTAGCTGGGGAGCATTGTTGTGTGTGGGGGGGAGCTGTGCCATTTGTTCTAAAGGCATATAAAGGAGCTGCCCCATCAAAAGAATGGAATATTTTCATTTGCAGCAACATGGAAGTAGAATATTGAGTAAAATATCTCAGACAGAGATTGACAAATACTGTATGATATCACTAAAGAATGAAAACGTACCACAAAGTAGAGAATATGATAATAATGGAGGTGCACAAATATAGAGAAGCATCTACTGTTTACCAGCGGGGAAGGGAAGAGGGCGGGGTAATACAGAGGTGGGGGAGTGGGAGGCACGCAGTGATAGTTAGGTGGACAATGAGCTCAGTCATGCATTGTGCAACATGGGAAATAGAGCCACGACTTTGTCATAACTATAAATGGAAAGCAAGCTTTAACTGTTGTATAATCAGAAAGAAAAGGAGAGAAAGAGTTGGGAGGAAGGAGGGAAGAAAGGAAGGAAAAGAAGGGCGTTTTTGGAGGTCAAGAAGTCAATACTGATTAGGCCCTTTTTATCAAAGGATTATATTCTATTTTACTTTATTTTATTTATTTTAATTGGTGGGTATTTACTTTACAATATTGTGGTGGTTTTTGCCATACATTGACATGAATCAGACATGGGAGTACATGTATTCCCCATCCTGAATCCCCCTCACATCTTCCTCCCAATCCAATCGCTCTGGGTTAGCCCAGTGAACCAGTCCTGGGCACCCTGTCTTATGCGTCGAACATGGACTGGCTATCCCTTTCACATATGATAATATACATGTTTCAATGCTATTCTCTCAGGTCACCCCATCCTCGCCGTCTCCCACTGAGTCCAAAAGTCTGTTCTGTAAATCTGTGTCTCTTTTGCTGTCTCCCATATAGGGTTATCATCTCCATCTTCCTAAATTCAATAGATATGCCTTAGTATAGTGTATTGGTGTTTTTCTTTCTGACTTACTTCGCTCTGTATAATAGGCTGCATTTTCAGCCACCTCATTAGAATGGATTCACATATGTTCTTTTTAATGGCTGAGCAATATCCCATTGTGTCTATGCACCACACTTTCTTACCCATTTGTCTGCTGATGGACATCTAGGTTGCATCCATGCCCTTGTTATTGTAAACAGTGCTGTCATGAACATTGGGACACACGTGTCTTTTTCACTTCTGGCGAATCAGGATTTGAATGAGGAGAAACCCTGATGACTATTAGCCTTTTAGTTGTAAACCCTGCACATGAGTTTGGTTGAAGGAGTGGGACCAATGTTGGAGATGGTTATTTCAAACCGGCTGAGAGTGCTCAGATGGAAATGTGTGGTGCTGTCCTGCTGGGGGACATCTCTGGTTCCTCTGTTCTACCTGCAATGGAGGATTTTCTTTTCTTCCTTTCATTTCCTTTGTTTCCCTTTCTCCCTCTTTCCTCCCTACCTGAATTTCTTTCACAAACATTCAATGTGCTATGCTGTGCTGTGCTTCATTGTTCAGCCATGTCCAAGTCTTTGTGACCCCTTGGACTGTACCCTGCCAGGCTCCTCTGTCTATGGTGATTCTAGACCAAGCACACTGGAGCAGGCTGCCATTCCGCCCTCCAAAGCATCTTCCCATCCCAGGGATTGAATCCTTGTCTCCCATGTTACAGGCGGGTTTTTTTTTTTTTTTTTTTTTTTTTTATTACTATCTGAGCCATCAGCAAACCCTTAAAATGGGTTTCATCTGACAGTATGTTTTTCATATCTGTAACATCAAATGGTGTCTATTTTAAGATTTGCATGACTCTCCTTATTTTTAGAATACACAAAACATATTTATTCCAAGTATCCTAATGTCTCTGTCTGCAATTACTAAAATCTATGCCACTACTGCCTGAGTTTCCGTTCTCAAGGGAATTTTAGTATGATTTTTCTTACCTTCGTTAGACTTAATAATTTCTTAACGTGGTTCGGGTCTAGTTCCATTCTCTTCCTGTGAATTGGCTGCTCATGTCTTTAGACAAGTCTTCATAAATTTTAAGGCAAGTGATACATCTTTCTTATAAAGTGTTGGCTCGTGCCTCTTCCCCATTTTTTTCTATCAGGATTTAGGGTCTTCTAAACTTTCTAAGAGGCATCTTTTGGGTTTGTTTACGTCATGCTTTTTCTACCTCTTAAAATATTCAGCATTGTGATGGAGCCTGGGTGAGTAAGCAACAAATGGACAACAGGATGTAAACACTTCACAGGAAACCCAGAAAGACCCACTAAGCCAACAAACTGTCCCTAGGGGTGCACCGAGGGTGCTTGACCCTACGAGTAATTTGGACAAACGAGGACTGAAGTGGAGCACACAATCCATTCCCCTTTCCTCCAGAGCAAACCAGCTCAATGAGAGACCACTGGAACTAGATGCACAGGACAGGATTACTCAGTGTTTCGTCCTAGAAGCTGGAAGCTTGTGGAAGCTGCTCATGGAAATGAATTCCACCTTGGTTTTGGCTGTGAGATAAGCTCCAAGGGAGCTTCCAGCAATAAACAAAAGTGAACAGAGATTTGTGAGGGCACATGTTGAGAAGACCTTTGCTCACAAGGCTCACACAGATCTGAGCAAGCTCCACTCCTTGCTGGGAATATTAATCAGCCGCAGGTGGGAATTTCCTGCGTGGGATCCCCCAGCACAACCTGAAACATGCATTTCTCTGTCCCTTCCCCATCACCCTGTCCAAACCCAAGCCTGGGGAGTACTAGTCATAGTGAGGTGACCCTGAGTCCTAGACTTGAAAGGAGACAGCTCCGTGTGGAGAATCGGCAGGTGTATTCACTGCATTCTCACAGGCTGAAGACAAGGGTTTCTGACTGGAGACCAGAAATTGGAGGAGAGCTCTGGGAACACTGAGACAAGAGGTGGGATGGAAAGCTTTCTGTCGGTTCGCCCAGAATTCAATGGGCTTCAAGGTGCATTATGACCACACTTGAGGTGGAACATGGAATGATTCACTCTTCCACAGACACTTAAACACAACCTAATTGTCATGGAGGGAGTTTAGGTAAGATATGAATAGCTAGATAATGGTGAAAGCTGAGAGATAACAGAATGAATGCCCAAGGACTGTGCCTGTGGGGCAAGGATCGGAGGAGATGCACTCTGCCTGCTGTGTGACCCATCAGAGTTGACATAGAGGTGAGTGTGGCAGCTGAGTTTGGAGGCCTCTTGAGGGCATTACTAATGCCTCATTTCTCCCAGCAAATCATCTGAATTGTTCCCCATCCTCCACTAGACATGTCAGGATGGGGCTTTGTGATGTCAAAGCACACGAAGGGCCAACATTGGCTGGGGAAGAAACTTGCTGATCTCATAAAGCATGAGGGTGAGACTTCATGGGGACCGGTATATATAGGGGTGCCCATGGGCACTGACAGTCCACTGTGAGTCCTCCAAATGACTGAGGTGACTGGGAAGCCACAAGGCTCTAGAGTAGTTATGGAACACCCACCTGCTGTTACCCAGGAGAAGATGAAAATTCCTATCAATTGAGGTCCAGAACAAGTGTCAAGGTGAACTGAACCCAACCAAACTCCACTTGCCCATCGACCCCATCCTAGAAGACATCCTCCCATGTATTTGCCTGGCACATAACCCTTCTCTGCCCGCATCACTTCTCCTGAAGCCATCATTCCCACCTGTTTTCACACTCTTCCCTAAACCAGTACCATTCTTGCTCCCTGTCTTGTTTTCTCCAGGTGGCCAGGGTAACCGTGAGGGTGAATAATCCCATTCCAGCAAAGCTGCCCAAGAAAACTTCTCTTAAACTCTCACCACAAAAAAGCTTAAGAAAATCAGATGCTCAAAGCTCCAAAGCCAGAGTTCCAAGGTGAATGAACAGCTGAATCAGAAGGAACCAGAGGAAGTCCCAGAGACCATGGAGATCCCTGCCATTCCAGGTAATCAGAAGGAAACAGAGGAGGTGTCAGACACCTTGGAGACACCTGCTATTCCAGCTAATCAGAATGAATCAGAGGAGATCCAGGAGACCATGGAGACCCCTGCATGGACAGCTAATCCAAATGAACCAGAGGAGGACACATAGATCATGGAGACCCCTGCAATTCCAGCTAATCAGAACGAACCAGAGGAGGTCCCAGAAACCATGGAGACCACTGCCATTCCAGCTGGACCAGTGGACAGCCAGTGACTTTGGGGCATGCCAGTACATCTCAGAAATGCTTGGGTGTCTGGCCCCTGAGTACTGGCCAAAAGTACAGATGCTGAATATTATAGCAAGTGCATACACAAATAATGAAAATAAAATAAAATCAAGCTGATGTGAAATTATATTTGTCTCTGAGTTCTCTGATAGTGGGGGCAGAGAGGGCAGGGAAGGGATAAGTGTGTGAGGGGGGAGGGAGACAGCTTCTGTGGAGTTGTAGATGGGACCAGAAGGTCCAGTTTGCCAGAAAGTAGGGCAAAGAACTTTTTCCAGACTGAGCTTGAGAGACACACTTCCCATGGGAGAAGAAGAAGAGGACTTGGAGTTTCTCTGTGTGAGTGCAGATGGACACTTAGCTGGGGAGCTGTGTCGTGTGTGAGTGGGCAGTGCCATTTCTTCAAAATGCATAGAAAGGAGCTGCCCCATCAAAAGAATGGAATATTGACATTTGCAGCAACATGGAAGGTATAATATTGAGTAAAATATCTCAGACAGTGTTGGACAAATACTGTATGATATCACTTATAGAAGTAAACATACCGCAAAATAGAGAATATGATAATAATGGAGGTGCACAAATATAGAGAAGCATCTACTTGTTACCAGTGGGGAGGGGACGAGGGCGGGGCAATACAGAGATGGGGGAGTGAGAGGCAGGCAGTGATAGTTAAGTGGAAGATGAGCTCAGGGATGCCTTGTACAACTGGGGGAATAGAGCCAGGATTTGTTCATAGCTACAAATGGAAAGCAAGCTTTAAGAGTTGTATAGTCAAAAAGAAAAGGAAAGAAAGAGGGGGGAGAAAGGAGGGAAGAAAGGAGGGAAATGAATGGCGTTTTTGAAGGTCAAAAAGTCAATACTGATTAGGCCCTTTTTTATCAAAGGATTCTATTCTGTTTTATTTTATTTTATTTATTTTAATTGATGGGTATTTACTTTACAATACTGTGGTGGTTTATGCCATACATTGACATGAATCAGCCATGGGAGTACATGTATTCCCCATCCTGATTCCCCGTCACATCTTCCTCCCAAACCAATCTTTCTGGGTCAAACCAGTATACCAGTCCTGAGCACCCTGTCCTATGCATCGAACATGGACTGGCTCTCCTTTCACATATGATAATATACATGTTTCAATGCTCTTCTCTCAGATTATCCCACCTCGCAATCTCCAACAGAATCCAAAGACTGTTCTGTAAATTTGTGTCTCTTTTGCTGTCTCCCATATAGGGTTATCATCTCCATCTTCGTAATATCAATATATATATATTATTATAGTGTGTTGGTGTTTTTCTTTCTGACTTACTTCGCTCTGTATAATAGACCCCAGATTCATCCACGTCATTAGAATGGATTCACATGTGTTCTTTTAATGGATGAGCAATATTCCACTGTTTCTATGTACCAAAGCTTTCTTACCCATTTGTCTGCTGATGAACATGTTGGTTGATCCATTCCCTGGTTATTGTAAACAGTGCTGTGATGAACATTGGGGCACACGTGTCTTTTCACTTCTGGTAAATCAGGATTTGAATGAGGAGAAACCATGATGACAATTAGCCTGTTAGTGGTAAACCCTGCACATGAGTTTGTTTGAAGGAGTGGGACCAAATTTGAAGATGGTTTTTTCAAACCGGCTGAGAGTGCTCAGATGGACATGTGGGGTGCTTTCCTGCTGGGGGACATCTCTGATTGCTCTGTTCTCACCAGCAACGGAGGATTTTCTTTCCTTCATTTCATTTCCCTTGTTTCCCTTTCTCACTCTTTCTTCCTTACCTGAATTTCTTTCACAAACATTCAATGTGCTGCACTGTGCTGTGCTTCATTGTTCAGCCATGTCCAACTCTTTGTGACCCCATGGACTGTAGCCCGCCAGGCTCCTCTGACCATGGGGATTCTCCAGGCAAGCATACTAGAGCAGGCTTCCATTACGTCCTCCAGGGGATCTTCCCAAACCAAGGAATGAATCCTGGTCTGCCATGTTACAGGTGGGTTTTTTTTTTTTTTTCCACTATCTGAGCCATCAGGAAACCCTTAAACTGGGCTTCATCTGACACTATGTTTTTCATATCTGTAAGATCAAATGGGGTCTATTTTAGGATTTCCATGACTCTCCTTATTTTTAGAACACACAAAAGACATGTATTCCAAATATCCTTATGACTCTATCTACAATTACTAAACCCTATGCCATTTCTGCCTGAGTTTCAGTTCTCAAGGGAATTTTAGTATGATTTTTCTTACCTTCTTTAGATTTAATATGTTCTTAACGTGGTTTAGGGCTACTTCCATACTCTTCCTGTAAATTGGCTGCTCATGTCTTTAAACATGTCTTCATAAATTTAAAGGCCAGTGATACATCTTTCTTATAAAGTGTTGTCTCGTGCCTCTTGCCCATTTTTCTATCAGGTTTTAAGATCTTCTAACAATTCTAAGAGTCATTTTTTGGGTTTGTTTATGGTGTGCATTTTCTACCTCTTAAAATGTTCAGCAGTGTGATGGACCCTGGGTGAGTAAGCAACAAATGGGCAACAGGATGTGAACCTTTCACAGTAAACCCAAGAAGACCCACTAAGCCAACAAACTGTCCCCAGGGTTGCACCTCAGGCTGGTTGACCCTACGAGTCAATTAGAAAAATGAGGACAGAGATGGAGCACACAATCCATTCCCCTTTCCTCCAGAGCTAACCAGCTCAATGAGACACCATGGGAACTAGATGCACAGGACAGGATGACTCAGTGTTTCGTCCAAGAAGATGGAAGCTTGTGGCAGCTGCTCACGGAAATGAATTCCACCATGGTTTTGTCTGTGAGGTCAGCTTGAAGAGAGCTTGCAGCAAGAAAACACGATGAGAAAAGACATTCGTGAGTGCACGTGTTGAGAAGACCTTTCCATGCAAGGCTCACACAGCTCTAGGCAAGCTCCACCCTTTGCTGGAAATAATAACCAAGCGCAGGAGGTTATTTCCTTCATGGGATCCCCGAGCACAACCTGAAACATACATTTCTTTGCTCCTTCCCCATCACCCTGTTCAAACCCAACCCTGGGTAGTGCTCCTAGTGAGTTGACCCTGAGTCCTAGACTTGAAACGAGACAGCTTCATGTGGAGCAAGGGCAAGTGTATTCACTGCATTCTCACAGCCTGAAGACAAGGGTTTCTGACTGGAGACCAGAAAACGGAGGCGAGCTCCGGGAACACTGAATCAAGGAATCGGGATGGAATGGTTTCTGTCAGCTGGCCCAGAATACAATGGGCCTCAACGTGCATTAAGACCACATTGCAGGACGAACGAGCAATGATTCTGACGTCCACAGACACTTAAACACAATCTAGTTGTCATGGAGTGAGTTTATGCAAGATATGAAAAGCTAGATAATGGTGAATGCGGAGAGAGAACAGAATGAATACCCGAGGAGTGTGGCTGTGGGGAAAGGTTTGGAGGAGATGCACTCTGCCTGCTGTGTGACCCATCAGACTTGACATAGATGTGAGGGTGGCAGGTGAGTTTGGGGGCCTTTTGAGGGCATTACTAATGCCTCATTTCTCCAAGAAAATCATCTGAATTGCTCCCCATCCTCCGCTAGACATGTCAGGATGCTTTGTGATGTCAAAGCTGACCCAGGGCAACCATTGGCTGGGGGAGAGACTTGCTGACCTCATAAAGCATGAGGGTGAGGCTCCATGGGGACAGGTATATATAGGGGTGGTCAGGGGCTCTGAGCAGAGCACTGTGAGACCTCCACATGACTGAGGTGACTGGGAAGCCACAGGCTCCAGACTAGTTATGGAACACCCACCTCCTGTTACCCAACAGAAGATGAAGACCTCCAATCGATTGAAGTCCAGAAAAAAATGTCAAGGTGAACTGAACCCAACCAAACTCCACTTGCCCATCGACCCCACACAAGAAGACACCCTCCTCATTCCTTGCCTGGCACATAAGCCTTCTCTGCCCACACCCCTTCTCCTGAAGCCATCGTTCCCACCTTTCTTCACACTCTTCCTTTAACCAGTGCCATTCTTGCTCCCTGTCTTGTTTTCTCTAGGTGGCCAGGGTAACCGTGAGGGTGAATAATCCCATTCCGGCCGAGCTGCCCATGAAATTTCTCTGAAAACTCCCACTGTAAAAAAAGCTTAAGAAAATCAGATGCTCAAAGCTCTGTAGCCAGCATTCCAAGGAGAATGAACAGCTGAATCAGAAGGAACCAGAGGAGGTCCCGGAGACCATGGAAAGCGCGGCCATTCCAGATAATCAGAAGGAACCAGAGGAAGTCCCAGACATCATGGAGATCCCTGTCATTTCAGCTATTGAGAATGAATCAGAGGAGGTCCCAGAGACCATGGAGACCCCTGCATTTCCAGCTAATCAGAACGAACCAGAGGAGATCGCAGGGACAATGGAGACCCCTGCCATTCCAGCTAATCAGAACGAACCAGAGGAGATCGCAGGGACAATGGAGACCCCTGCCATTCCAGCTAATCAGAATGAACCAGAGGAGGTCCCAGAGACCATGGAGACCCCTGCCATTCCAGCCGGACCAGTGGACAAGCAGTGATTTCGGGGCATGGCTAGACACCTCAGAAATGCTTGGGGGTCTGGCCGCCGAGTACTGGCCAAAATTACAGATGCTGAATATTATAGCAACTGCATACACTAATAATGAAAATAAAATAAAATAAAGTTGATGTGAAATTATATTTGTCTCTGAGTTCTCTGATAGTGGGGTGCAGAGAGGGCAGGAAGGGTTAAGTGTTTGAGGAGGGAAGGAGATGGCTTCTGTGGAGGTGGAGATGGTACCAGAAGGTCCAGGTTGCCAGAAAGTAGGGGGAAGAACTTGTTCCTGACTGAGCTTCAAAGACACACGTCCCATGTGAGAAGAGGAAGAGGATGTGGAGTTTCTCTTTGGGAGTACAGAGATCGCCATTTAGTGGGGGAGTTGTGTCGTGTGTGGAGGGCCAGTGCCATGTGTTCAAAAGGCATACAAAGGAGCTGCCCCATCAAAAGAATGGAATATTGGCATTTGCAACAACATGGAAGGTAGAATATTGAGTAAAATACCTCAGACAGAGATGGACAAATACTGTATGATATCACTTATAAAATGTAAACATATCGCACAGTGAAGAATATGATGATAATGGAGGTACACAAATATAGAGAAGCATCTACTGGTTACTAGCGAGGAGGGGAAGAAGGCGGGGCAATACGGAGGTTGGGGAGTGGGAGGATTGCACTGATAGTTAGGTGGAAGATGGGATCAGGGATGCATTGTAGAACATGGGGAATAGAGCCAGGACTTTCTCATAACTATAAATGGAAAGCAAGCTTTAACAGTTGTATAATCAGAAAGAAAAGGAAAGAAAGAGGGGGGAGGAAGTAGGGAAGAAAGGAAGGCAAAGAAGAGCGTTTTTGGAGGTCAAAAAGTCAATACATATTAGGACGTTTTTATCAAAGGATACTATTTGATTTGATTTGATTTGATTTATTTTAATTGGTGGGTATTTACTTTACAATATTGTGGTGGTTTTTTCCATACAGTTTCATGACTCAGGCATGGGAGTACATGTATTCCCCGTCCTGATTCCCCCTCACATCTTCCTCCCAATCCAATCCCTCTCGGTCAGCCCAGTGAACCAGTCCTGGGCACCCTGTCTTCTGCATCGAACATGGACTGGCTATCCCTTTCAAATATGAAAATATACATGTTTCAATGCCCTTCTCTCAGAATATCCCACCCTCGCCAATTCCCACAGAGTCCAAAAGACTGTTCTGTAAATCTGTGCCTCTTTTGTTGTCCCCCCTATAGGGTTCTCATGTCCATCTTCCAAAATTTAATATATATGCCTTAGTATAGTGTATTGGTGTTTTTCTTTCTGACTTACTTCGCTCTGTATAATAGGCTCCAGTTTCATCCACCTCATTAGAATGGATTCACATGTGTTCTTTTTAATGGCTGAGCAATATTCCATTGTGTCTATGTACCACAGTTTTCTTACCCATTTGTGTGCTGATGGACATCTAGGTTGCTTCCATGCCCTGGATACTCTAAACAGTGCTGTGATGAACATTGGGGCACACGTGTCTTTTTCACTTCTGGGTGAATCAGGATTTGAATGAGGAGAAACCATGATGACTATTAGCCTGTTAGTGGTAAACCCTGCACATGAGTTTGGTTGAAGGAGTGGGACTAAAGTTGGAGATGGTTGTTTCAAACCGGCTGAGTGTGCTCAGATGGACATGTGTGGTGCTGTCCTGCTGGGGGACATCTCTGGTTGCTCTGTTATAAACAGCAACAGAAGATTTTCTCTCCTTCCTTTCATTTCCCATGTTTCCCTTTCTCCCACTTTCCTCCCTGCCTGAATTTTTTTCACAAACATTCATTGTGCTGTGCTGTGCTGTTCTTTGTTGTTCAGCCATGTCCAACTCTTTGAGACCCCATGGACTGTAGACCGCCAGGCTCCTCTGTCCATGGGAATTCTCCAGGCAAGCATACTGGAGCAGGCTGCAGTTCCCCCCTCCAGGGGATCTTCCCCACCCAGGGATTGAATACTTTTCTCCAGTGTTGCAGGTGGGTTTTTTTTTTTTTACTATCTGAGCCATCAGGAAACCCTTAAAATCGGCTTCATCTGATGCTATGTTTTTGATATGTGTAAGATCAATTGGGGTATATTTTATGATTTCTATGTCTCTCCTTATTTTTAGAACACACAAAACACATTTATTCCCAGTATCCTAATGTCTCTGTCTGCAATTACTAAAATCTATGCCAGTTTTGCTTGAGTTTCAGTTCTCAAGGGAATTTTAGTATGATTTTTCTTACCTTCATTCGATGTAATATGTTCTTAACGTGGTTCATGGCTAGTTCCATATTCTTCTTGTGAATTGCCTGCTCATGTCTTTAAACATGTCCTTACAAATTTAAAGGCCAGTGATACATCTCTCTTACAAATTTTTGGCTCTTGCCTCTTGCCCATTTTTCTATCAGCTTTTAAGATACTCTAAAAATTCTAAGAGTCATCTTTTGTATTTGTATACGGCATGCTTTTTCTATCTCTTAAAATGTTCAGCAGTGTGATGGACGCTAGGTGACTAAGAACCAAATGGACAACAGGATGTGAACACTTCACCAGAAACCCAGGAAGAACCACTAAGCCAACAAACTGTCCCCAGGGGTGAAACTCACGCTGGTTAACCCTTCGAGTCAATTGGAAAAACGAGGACTGAGGTGGAGCACACCATCCATTCCCCAATCCTCCAGAGCCAACCAGCTCATTGAAAGACCATGGGAACTAGATGCACAGGACAGGATGACTCAGTGTTTCGTCCAAGAAGCTGGAAGCTTGTGGCAGCTGCTCAACGAAACGAATTCCACCTTGGTTTTGGCTGTGAGGTAAGCTAGAAGAGAGCTTCCAGCAAGAAAACAAGATGAAAAAGTGATTTGTGAGGGCACGTGTTGAAAAGACCTTTGCACACAAGGCTCACACAGCCCTGGGCAAGCTCCACTCCTTGCTGGGAATACTAATCAGGCTCAGGTGGGCATTTCCTGCATGGGATCCCCCAGCACAACCTGAAATATGCATTTCTCTGCCCCTTCCCCATCACCGTGTTCAAACTCAAGCCTGGTAGTACTCCTAGTGAGGTGACCCTGAGTCCTAGAATTGAAACCAGACAGCTCCGTGTGGAGCAAGGGCAAGTGTTTTCACGGCATTCTCACAGCCTGAAGACAAGGGTTTCCGACTGGAGACCAGAAAATGGATGCGAGCTCCGGGAGCACTGAAAAGGAGGCGGGATGGAAAGGTTTCTGTCGGCTGGCCCAGAATTCAATGGGCTTCAAGGTGCATTAAGACCACATTGCAGGACGAACGAGCAATGATTCTCGCTTCCACAGACACTTAAACACAATCTAGTTGTCAAGGAGGGAGTTTAGGCAAGATATGAAAAGCTAGATAATGGTGATATCTGAGAGAGAATACAGAATGAATGCCTGAGGAGTGTGGCTGTGGGGCAAGTTTTGGAGGAGATGCACTCTGCCTGCTGTGTGACCCATCAGAGTTGAAATAGAGTTGAGGGTGGCAAGTGAGTTTGGAGGCCTCTTCAGGGCATTACTAATGCCTCATTTCTTCCAGCAAATCATCTGAATTGCTCCCCATCCTCCGCTAGACATGTCAGGAGGGGCTTTGTGATGTGAAACCTCACCCAGGGCCACCATTGGCTGGGGAAGAGACTTGCTGACCTCATAAATCATGAGGGTGAGGCTCCATGGGGACAGGTGTATATAGTGGTGCTCAGGGGCTCTGAGCAGACCACTGTGAGTCCTCCACATGACTGAGGTGACTGGGAAGCCACAAGGCTCCAGAATAGTTATGGAACACCCACCTCCTGTTGCCCAGGAGAAGATGAAGACCTCCTATCAATTGAGGTCCAGAAAAAAATGTCAAGGTGAACTGAACCCCGGCGAACTTCTCTTGCCCATCGACCCAACCCCAGAAGACACCCTGCCCTGTCGTTGCCTGGCACATAACCTTTCTCTGCTGACACCCCTTCTCCTGAAACCATCGTTCCCACCTGTCTTCACACTCTTCCTTAAACCAGTGCTATTCTGACTCCCTGTCTTGTTTTCTCTAGGTGGCCCGGGTAACAGTGAGCGTGAATAATCCCATTCCGGCCGAGCTGCCCAAGAAATTTCTCTGAAAACTCCCACTACAAAAAAAAGCTTAAGAAAATCAGATGCTCAAAACTCTGTAGCCAGCGTTCCAAGGAGAATGAACACCTAAATCAGAAGGAACCAGAGGAGTTCCCAGAGACCATGGAGACCCCTGCATTTCCAGCTAATCAGAATGAATCAGAGGAGGTCCCAGAGACCACGGAGACCGCTGCATTTCCAGCTAATGAGAATGAATCAGAGGAGGTCCCAGAGACCATGGAGACCCCTGCCATTCCAGCTAATCAGAACGAACCAGAGGAGATCGCAGGGACAATGGAGACCCCTGCCATTCCAGCTAATCAGAATGAACCAGAGGAGGTCCCAGAGACCATGGAGACCCCTGCCATTCCAGCCGGACCAGTGGACAAGCAGTGATTTCGGGGCATGGCTAGACACCTCAGAAATGCTTGGGGGTCTGGCCGCCGAGTACTGGCCAAAATTACAGATGCTGAATATTATAGCAACTGCATACACTAATAATGAAAATAAAATAAAATAAAGTTGATGTGAAATTATATTTGTCTCTGAGTTCTCTGATAGTGGGGTGCAGAGAGGGCAGGAAGGGTTAAGTGTTTGAGGAGGGAAGGAGATGGCTTCTGTGGAGGTGGAGATGGTACCAGAAGGTCCAGGTTGCCAGAAAGTAGGGGGAAGAACTTGTTCCTGACTGAGCTTCAAAGACACACGTCCCATGTGAGAAGAGGAAGAGGATGTGGAGTTTCTCTTTGGGAGTACAGAGATCGCCATTTAGTGGGGGAGTTGTGTCGTGTGTGGAGGGCCAGTGCCATGTGTTCAAAAGGCATACAAAGGAGCTGCCCCATCAAAAGAATGGAATATTGGCATTTGCAACAACATGGAAGGTAGAATATTGAGTAAAATACCTCAGACAGAGATGGACAAATACTGTATGATATCACTTATAAAATGTAAACATATCGCACAGTGAAGAATATGATGATAATGGAGGTACACAAATATAGAGAAGCATCTACTGGTTACTAGCGAGGAGGGGAAGAAGGCGGGGCAATACGGAGGTTGGGGAGTGGGAGGATTGCACTGATAGTTAGGTGGAAGATGGGATCAGGGATGCATTGTAGAACATGGGGAATAGAGCCAGGACTTTCTCATAACTATAAATGGAAAGCAAGCTTTAACAGTTGTATAATCAGAAAGAAAAGGAAAGAAAGAGGGGGGAGGAAGTAGGGAAGAAAGGAAGGCAAAGAAGAGCGTTTTTGGAGGTCAAAAAGTCAATACATATTAGGACGTTTTTATCAAAGGATACTATTTGATTTGATTTGATTTGATTTATTTTAATTGGTGGGTATTTACTTTACAATATTGTGGTGGTTTTTTCCATACAGTTTCATGACTCAGGCATGGGAGTACATGTATTCCCCGTCCTGATTCCCCCTCACATCTTCCTCCCAATCCAATCCCTCTCGGTCAGCCCAGTGAACCAGTCCTGGGCACCCTGTCTTCTGCATCGAACATGGACTGGCTATCCCTTTCAAATATGAAAATATACATGTTTCAATGCCCTTCTCTCAGAATATCCCACCCTCGCCAATTCCCACAGAGTCCAAAAGACTGTTCTGTAAATCTGTGCCTCTTTTGTTGTCCCCCCTATAGGGTTCTCATGTCCATCTTCCAAAATTTAATATATATGCCTTAGTATAGTGTATTGGTGTTTTTCTTTCTGACTTACTTCGCTCTGTATAATAGGCTCCAGTTTCATCCACCTCATTAGAATGGATTCACATGTGTTCTTTTTAATGGCTGAGCAATATTCCATTGTGTCTATGTACCACAGTTTTCTTACCCATTTGTGTGCTGATGGACATCTAGGTTGCTTCCATGCCCTGGATACTCTAAACAGTGCTGTGATGAACATTGGGGCACACGTGTCTTTTTCACTTCTGGGTGAATCAGGATTTGAATGAGGAGAAACCATGATGACTATTAGCCTGTTAGTGGTAAACCCTGCACATGAGTTTGGTTGAAGGAGTGGGACTAAAGTTGGAGATGGTTGTTTCAAACCGGCTGAGTGTGCTCAGATGGACATGTGTGGTGCTGTCCTGCTGGGGGACATCTCTGGTTGCTCTGTTATAAACAGCAACAGAAGATTTTCTCTCCTTCCTTTCATTTCCCATGTTTCCCTTTCTCCCACTTTCCTCCCTGCCTGAATTTTTTTCACAAACATTCATTGTGCTGTGCTGTGCTGTTCTTTGTTGTTCAGCCATGTCCAACTCTTTGAGACCCCATGGACTGTAGACCGCCAGGCTCCTCTGTCCATGGGAATTCTCCAGGCAAGCATACTGGAGCAGGCTGCAGTTCCCCCCTCCAGGGGATCTTCCCCACCCAGGGATTGAATACTTTTCTCCAGTGTTGCAGGTGGGTTTTTTTTTTTTTACTATCTGAGCCATCAGGAAACCCTTAAAATCGGCTTCATCTGATGCTATGTTTTTGATATGTGTAAGATCAATTGGGGTATATTTTATGATTTCTATGTCTCTCCTTATTTTTAGAACACACAAAACACATTTATTCCCAGTATCCTAATGTCTCTGTCTGCAATTACTAAAATCTATGCCAGTTTTGCTTGAGTTTCAGTTCTCAAGGGAATTTTAGTATGATTTTTCTTACCTTCATTCGATGTAATATGTTCTTAACGTGGTTCATGGCTAGTTCCATATTCTTCTTGTGAATTGCCTGCTCATGTCTTTAAACATGTCCTTACAAATTTAAAGGCCAGTGATACATCTCTCTTACAAATTTTTGGCTCTTGCCTCTTGCCCATTTTTCTATCAGCTTTTAAGATACTCTAAAAATTCTAAGAGTCATCTTTTGTATTTGTATACGGCATGCTTTTTCTATCTCTTAAAATGTTCAGCAGTGTGATGGACGCTAGGTGACTAAGAACCAAATGGACAACAGGATGTGAACACTTCACCAGAAACCCAGGAAGAACCACTAAGCCAACAAACTGTCCCCAGGGGTGAAACTCACGCTGGTTAACCCTTCGAGTCAATTGGAAAAACGAGGACTGAGGTGGAGCACACCATCCATTCCCCAATCCTCCAGAGCCAACCAGCTCATTGAAAGACCATGGGAACTAGATGCACAGGACAGGATGACTCAGTGTTTCGTCCAAGAAGCTGGAAGCTTGTGGCAGCTGCTCAACGAAACGAATTCCACCTTGGTTTTGGCTGTGAGGTAAGCTAGAAGAGAGCTTCCAGCAAGAAAACAAGATGAAAAAGTGATTTGTGAGGGCACGTGTTGAAAAGACCTTTGCACACAAGGCTCACACAGCCCTGGGCAAGCTCCACTCCTTGCTGGGAATACTAATCAGGCTCAGGTGGGCATTTCCTGCATGGGATCCCCCAGCACAACCTGAAATATGCATTTCTCTG
Organism: Cervus canadensis; assembly: GCF_019320065.1. Classification (NCBI taxonomy): domain Eukaryota; kingdom Metazoa; phylum Chordata; class Mammalia; order Artiodactyla; family Cervidae; genus Cervus; species Cervus canadensis. The sequence goes on along the minus strand of NC_057419.1, from coordinate 1,137,985 downwards.
CCCCTTCCCCATCACCGTGTTCAAACTCAAGCCTGGTAGTACTCCTAGTGAGGTGACCCTGAGTCCTAGAATTGAAACCAGACAGCTCCGTGTGGAGCAAGGGCAAGTGTTTTCACGGCATTCTCACAGCCTGAAGACAAGGGTTTCCGACTGGAGACCAGAAAATGGATGCGAGCTCCGGGAGCACTGAAAAGGAGGCGGGATGGAAAGGTTTCTGTCGGCTGGCCCAGAATTCAATGGGCTTCAAGGTGCATTAAGACCACATTGCAGGACGAACGAGCAATGATTCTCGCTTCCACAGACACTTAAACACAATCTAGTTGTCAAGGAGGGAGTTTAGGCAAGATATGAAAAGCTAGATAATGGTGATATCTGAGAGAGAATACAGAATGAATGCCTGAGGAGTGTGGCTGTGGGGCAAGTTTTGGAGGAGATGCACTCTGCCTGCTGTGTGACCCATCAGAGTTGAAATAGAGTTGAGGGTGGCAAGTGAGTTTGGAGGCCTCTTCAGGGCATTACTAATGCCTCATTTCTTCCAGCAAATCATCTGAATTGCTCCCCATCCTCCGCTAGACATGTCAGGAGGGGCTTTGTGATGTGAAACCTCACCCAGGGCCACCATTGGCTGGGGAAGAGACTTGCTGACCTCATAAATCATGAGGGTGAGGCTCCATGGGGACAGGTGTATATAGTGGTGCTCAGGGGCTCTGAGCAGACCACTGTGAGTCCTCCACATGACTGAGGTGACTGGGAAGCCACAAGGCTCCAGAATAGTTATGGAACACCCACCTCCTGTTGCCCAGGAGAAGATGAAGACCTCCTATCAATTGAGGTCCAGAAAAAAATGTCAAGGTGAACTGAACCCCGGCGAACTTCTCTTGCCCATCGACCCAACCCCAGAAGACACCCTGCCCTGTCGTTGCCTGGCACATAACCTTTCTCTGCTGACACCCCTTCTCCTGAAACCATCGTTCCCACCTGTCTTCACACTCTTCCTTAAACCAGTGCTATTCTGACTCCCTGTCTTGTTTTCTCTAGGTGGCCCGGGTAACAGTGAGCGTGAATAATCCCATTCCGGCCGAGCTGCCCAAGAAATTTCTCTGAAAACTCCCACTACAAAAAAAAGCTTAAGAAAATCAGATGCTCAAAACTCTGTAGCCAGCGTTCCAAGGAGAATGAACACCTAAATCAGAAGGAACCAGAGGAGTTCCCAGAGACCATGGAGACCCCTGCATTTCCAGCTAATCAGAATGAATCAGAGGAGGTCCCAGAGACCACGGAGACCGCTGCATTTCCAGCTAATGAGAATGAATCAGAGGAGGTCCCAGAGACCATGGAGACCCCTGCCATTCCAGCTAATCAGAACGAACCAGAGGAGATCGCAGGGACAATGGAGACCCCTGCCATTCCAGCTAATCAGAATGAACCAGAGGAGGTCCCAGAGACCATGGAGACCCCTGCCATTCCAGCCGGACCAGTGGACAAGCAGTGATTTCGGGGCATGGCTAGACACCTCAGAAATGCTTGGGGGTCTGGCCGCCGAGTACTGGCCAAAATTACAGATGCTGAATATTATAGCAACTGCATACACTAATAATGAAAATAAAATAAAATAAAGTTGATGTGAAATTATATTTGTCTCTGAGTTCTCTGATAGTGGGGTGCAGAGAGGGCAGGAAGGGTTAAGTGTTTGAGGAGGGAAGGAGATGGCTTCTGTGGAGGTGGAGATGGTACCAGAAGGTCCAGGTTGCCAGAAAGTAGGGGGAAGAACTTGTTCCTGACTGAGCTTCAAAGACACACGTCCCATGTGAGAAGAGGAAGAGGATGTGGAGTTTCTCTTTGGGAGTACAGAGATCGCCATTTAGTGGGGGAGTTGTGTCGTGTGTGGAGGGCCAGTGCCATGTGTTCAAAAGGCATACAAAGGAGCTGCCCCATCAAAAGAATGGAATATTGGCATTTGCAACAACATGGAAGGTAGAATATTGAGTAAAATACCTCAGACAGAGATGGACAAATACTGTATGATATCACTTATAAAATGTAAACATATCGCACAGTGAAGAATATGATGATAATGGAGGTACACAAATATAGAGAAGCATCTACTGGTTACTAGCGAGGAGGGGAAGAAGGCGGGGCAATACGGAGGTTGGGGAGTGGGAGGATTGCACTGATAGTTAGGTGGAAGATGGGATCAGGGATGCATTGTAGAACATGGGGAATAGAGCCAGGACTTTGACATAACTATAAATGGAAAGCAAGCTTTAACAGTTGTATAATCAGAAAGAAAAGGAAAGAAAGGGGGGGGGGGGAGGAAGTAGGGAAGAAAGGAAGGAAAAGAAGGGCGTGTTTGGAGGTCAAATAGTCAATACTGATTAGCCCGTTTTTTTCAAATGATTCTATTCTTTTTTTTTTTTTAATTTATTTTAATTGGTAGGTATTCACTTTACAATATTGTGGTGGTTTGTGCCATACTGTTACATGACTCAGGCATGGGAGTTCATGTATTCCCCTTCCTGATTCCCCCTCACATCTTCCTCCCAATCCAATCCCTCTCGGTCAGCCCAGTGAACCAGTCCTGGGCACCCTGTCTTCTGCATCGAACATGGACTGGCTATCCCTTTCACATATGATAATATACATGTTTCAATGCACTTCTCTCAGATTATCCCACCGTCGCCGTGTCCCACAGAGTCCAAAAGACTGTTCTGTAAATCTGTGCCTCTTTTGCTGTCTCCCCTATAGGGTTATCATCTCCGTCTTCCTAAATTCAATATACACTCCTTAGTATAGTGTATTGGTGTTTTTCTTTCTGACTTACTTGGCTCTGTATAATAGGCTCCAGTTTCATCCACCTCATTAGAATGGATTCACATGTGTTCTTTTTAATGGCTGAGCAATATTCCATTGTGTCTATGTACCACAGCTTTCTTACCCATTTGTGTGCTGATGGACATCCAGGTTGTTTTCATGCCCTGGTTATTGTAAACAATGCTGTGATGAACATTGGGGCACACGTGTCTTTTTCACTTCTGGGTGAATCAGGATTTGAATGAGGAGAAACCATGATGACTATTAGCCTGTTAGTGGTAAACCCTGCACATGAGTTTGGTTGAAGGAGTGGGAACAAAGTTGGAGATGGTTGTTTGAAACAAGCTGAGAGTGCTCAGATGGCAATGTGTGGTGCTGTCCTGCTGGGGGACATCTCTGGTTGCTCTGTTCTCACCAGCAACGGAGGATTTTCTTTCCTTCCTTTCATTTCCGTTGTTTCCCATTCTCCCTCTTTCCTCCCTACCTGAATTTCTTTCATAAACATTCAACGTGCTGCACTGTGCTGTGCTCTGTTATTCAGCCATGTTCAACTCTTTGTGACCCCATGGACTGTAGCCCACCAGCCTCCTCGGTCCATGGGGATTCTCTAGGCAAGCATACTGGAGCAGCCCACAATTCCCCCCTCCAGGGGACCTTCCTCACCCAGGGATTAAACACTTGTGTCCATTGTTGCCGGTGGGTTTTCTTTTTTTCTTTTTCCTATCTGAGCCATCAGGAAACCCTTAAAATGGGCTTCATCTGACACTATGTGTTTGATATGTGTAAGATCATTTGTGGTCTATTTTATGATTTCTATGTCTCTCCTTATTTTTAGATCACAAAAAAGACATTTATTCCAAGTATCCTAATGTCTCTGTCAGCAATTACTAAAATCTATTCCACTGCTGCTTGACTTTCATTTCTCAAAGGAATTTTAATATGATTTTTCTTACCTTAATTTGATGTAATATGTTCTTAACGTGGTTCATGGCTAGTTCCATAATCTTCTTGTGAATTGTCTGCTCATGTCTTTAAACATGTCTTTACTAGTTTAAAGGCCAGTGATACATCTTTCTATAAATTGTTGGCTCATGCCTCTTGCCCATTTTTCTATCAGCTTTTAAGATCTTCTAAAAATTCTAAGCTTCATCTTTTGGGTTTGTTTACGGCAGGCTTTTTCTACCTCTTAAAATGTCCAGCAGTGTGATGGATCCTGGGTGACTAAGAAACAAATGGACAACAGGATGTGAACACTTCAACGGAAACCCAGGAAGACCCACTAAGCCAACAAAGTGTCCCCAGGGGTGCACATCAGGCTGGTTGGCCCTTCGAGTCAATTGGAAAAACGAGGACTGAGGTGGAGCACACAATCCATTCCCCGTTCCTCCAGAGCCAACCAGCTCATTGAGAGACCATGGGAACTAGATGCACAGGACAGGAGGACTCAGTGTTTCGTCCAAGAAGCTGGAATTTGTGGCAGCTGCTCACCGAAATGAATTCCACCTTGGTTTTGGCTCTGAGGTAAGCTCCAAGGGAGTTTCCAGGAAGAAAACAAGATGAAAAAGAGATTTGTGAGGGCACGTGTTGAGAAGACCTTTGCACACAAGGCTCACACAGCTCTGGGCAAGCTCCACCCCTTGCAGGGAATACTAATTAGCCACAGGTGGGCATTTCCTGCATGGGATCCCACAGCACAACCTGAAACATGCATTTCTCTCCCCCTTCCCGATCACCCTGTTCAAACCCAAACCTGGGTAGTACTCCTAGTGAGGTGACCCTGAGTCCTAGACTTGAAACGAGACAGCTCCGTGTGGAGCAAGGGCGAGTGTATTCACTGCATTCTCACAGCCTGAAGACAAGGGTTTCCGACTAGAGACCAGAAAATGGAGGCGAGCTCCGGGAACACTGAACAAGGAGGCCGGATGGAAAGGTTTCTCTTCGCTGGCCCTGAATTCAATGGGCTTCAAGGTGCATTAAGAGCACATTGCAGGACGAACGAGCAATAATTCTCTCTTACACAGACACTTAAACAGAATCTAGTTGTCAAGGAGGGAGTTTAGGCAAGATATGAAAAGCTGGATAATGGTGATATCTGAGAGAGAATACAGAATGAATGCCTGAGGAGTGTGGCTGTGGGGCAAGTTTTGGAGGAGATGCACTCGGCCTGCTGTGTGACCCATCAGAGTTGACATAGAGCTGAGGGTGGCAGGTGAATTTGGAGGCCTCTTGAGGGCATTACTAATGCCTCATTTCTCCCAGCAAATTATCTGAATTGCTCCCCATCCTCCGCTAAACATGTCAGGATGGGGCTTTGTGATGTCAAACTCACCCAGGGCCACCATTGGCTGGGGAAGAGACTTGCTGACCTCATAAATCATGAGGGTGAGGCTCCATGGGGACGGCTATATATAGTGGTGCTCAGGGGTTCTGAGCAGACTACTTGAGTCCTCCAAATGGCTGAAGTGACTGGGAAGCCACAAGGCTCCAGAATAGTTATGGAACACCCACCTCCTGTTACCCAGGAAAAGATGAAGACCTCCTATCAATTGAGGTCCAGAAAGAAATGTCAAGGTGAACTGATCCCAGCCAAACTTCTCTTGTCATCGACCCCACCCCAGAAAACACCCTCCCCTGTCCTTGACTTGCACATAATCCTTCTCTGAGCACACCCCTTCTCCTGAAGCCATCGTTCCCACCTGTCTTCACAGTCTTTGCTTAAACAGTGCCATTCTTGCTCCCTGTCTTGTTTTCTCTAGGTGGCCAGGGTAACCGTGAGGGTGAATAATCCCTTTCCGGCCGAGCTGCCCAAGAAACTTTTCTGAAAACTCCCACTGCAAAAAAAGCTTAAGAAAATCAGATGCTCAAAGCTCTGTAGCCAGCGTTCCAAGGACAATGAACAGCTGAATCAGAAGGAATCAGAGGAGATCCCAGAGACCATGGAAACCGCTGCCATTCCAGATAATCAGAAGGAACGAGAGGAAGTCCCAAACACCATGGAGATCCCTGCCATTTCAGCTAATCAGAATGAATCAGAGGAGGTCCAGAGACCATGAAGACGCCTGCTTTTCCAGCTAATCAGAATGAACCAGAGCAGGTCCCAGACACCATGCAGACCCCTGCCATTCCAGCTAATCAGAATGAAACAGAGGAGTACCCGGAGCCTGTGGAGACCTCTGCATTTCCAAATAATCAGAATGAATCAGAGGAGGTCCCAGAGACCATGGAGACCCCTGCCATTCCAGCTAATCAGAACGAATCAGAGGAGGTTGCAGGGACCATGGAGACCCCTGACATTCCAGGTAATCAGAATGAACCAGAGGAGGTCCCAGAGACCATGGAGAACTCTGCCATTCCAGCCAGACCAGTGGACAAGCAGTTACTTCAGTGCATGGCTAGACACCTCAGAATTGTTTGGGGGTCTGGCCGCTGAGTACTGGCCAAAAGTACAGATGCTGAATATTATAGCAACTGCATACACTAATAACGAAAATAAAATAAAATAAAGTTGATGTGAAATTATATTTGTCTCTGAGTTCGCTCATAGAGCGGGGAAGAGAGGGCAGGTAAGGGATAAGTGTGTGAGGAGGGAGGGAGATGGCTTCTGTGGAGTTTGAGATGGGACCAGATGTCCAGGTTGCCAGAAAGTAGGGGGAAGAACTTGTTTCTGACTGAGGTTCAAAGACACACTTCCCACGTGAGAAGAGGAAGAGGACGTGGAGTTTCTCTGTGCAAGTACAGAGATGGACATTTAATGGGGGACATGTGTCGTGTGAGGGGGGCCAGTGCCATTTGTTCAAAAGGCATACAAAGGAGCTGCCCCATCAAAAGAATGGAATAGTGGCATTTGCAACAACATGGAAGGTAGAATATTGAGTAAAATACCTCAGACAGAGATTGACAAATACTGTATGATATCACTTATAAAATGTAAACATACCGCACAGTAGAGAATATGATAATAATGGAGGTAAACAAATATAGAGAAGCATCTACTGGTTAAAAGCGAGGAGGGGAAGAGGGCGGGGCAATAGAGAGTTTGGGGAGTGGGAGGCACGCACTGATAGTTAGGTGGAAGATGGGATCAAGGACGCAATGTACAACATGGGAAATAGAGCCAGGACTTTGTCATAACTATAAATGGAAAGCAAGCTTTAACAGTTGTATAATCAGAAAGAAAAGGAAAGAAAGAGGGGCAGGAAGTAGGGAAGAAAGGAAGGCAAAGAAGGGCGTTTTTGGAGGTCAAATAGTCAATACTGATTAGGCCCTTTTTAATCAAAGGATTCTATTCTATTTTCTTTTTTTTTTTTTTTTTAATTTTAATTGGTAAGTATTTACTTTACAATATTGTGGTGGTTTGTGCCATACTGTTACATGACTCAGCCATGGGAGTTCATGTATTCCCCTTCCTGATTCCCCCTCACATCTTCATCCCAACCCTCTCCATCTCGGTCAGCCCAGTGAACCAATTCTGGTCACCCTGTCTTCTGTATTGAACATGGACTGGCTATCCCTTTCACATATGATAATATACATGTTTCAATGCTATTCTCTCAGATCATCCCACCCTCGCCGTCTCCCACAGAATCCAAAAGACTGTTCTGTAAATCTGTGTCTCCCTTGCTGTCTCCCATATAGGGTTATCATCTCCATCTTCCTAAATTCAATATATATGCCTTAGTATAGTGTATTGGTGTTTTTCTTTCTGACTTACTTCCCTTTGTATAATAGGCTCCAGTTTCATCCACCTCATTGGAAAGGATTCACATGTGTTCTTTTTAATGGCTGAGCAATATTCCATTGTGTCTATGTACCACAGCTTTCTTACCCATTTGTCTGCTGATGGACATCTAGGTTGCTTTCATGTCCTGGTTATTGTAAACAGTGCTGTGATGAACATTGGGACACACGTGTCTTTTTCACTTCTGGGTGAATCAGGATTTGAATGAGGAGAAACCATGATGACTATTACCCTGTTACTGGTAAACCCTGCACATGAATTTTGTTGAAGGATTGGGACCAACTTTGGAGATGGTTGTTTCAAACTGGCTGAGAGTGCTCAGATGGAAATGTGTGGTGCTGTCCTCCTGGAGGAAATCTCTGATTGTGCTGTTCTCACCAGCAACGGAGGACTTTCTTTCATTCCTTTCATTTCCCTTGTTTTCCTTTCTCCCTCTTTTCTCCCTACGTGAATTTCTTTCACAAACATTAAATGTGCTGCACTGTGCTGTGCTTTGTTGTTCAGCCATGTCTAAGTCTTTGAGACCTCCTGGACTGTAGCCCACCAGGCTCCTCTGTCCATGGGGATTCCCCAAGCAAGTATAATGGAGCAGGCTGCAATTCCCCCCTCCAGGGAATATTCCCCACCCAGGGATTAAATACTTGTCTCCATTGTTGCAGGTGTTTTTTTTTTTTTTTTCCTATGTAAGCCATCAGGAAACCATTAAAATGGGCTTCATCTGACACTATGATTTTGATATGTGTAAGATCACTTGGGGTCTATTTTATGATTTCTATGTCTCTCCTTATTTTCAGATCACACAAAACACTTTTATTCCAAGTATCCTAATGTCTCTGTCTGCAATTACTAAAATCTATGCCACTTCTGCTTGAGTTTCAGTTCTCAAGGGAATTTTAGTATGATTTTTCTTACCTTCATTCAATGTAATATGTTCTTAACGTGGTTCATGGCTAGTTCCATAATCTTCTTGGGAATTGGCTGCTCATGTCTTTAAACATGTCTTCACAAATTTAAAGGTCCCTGATACATCTTTCTTATAAGGTCTTGGCTCATGCCTCTTGCGCATTTTTCTGTCAGCTTTTAAGATCTTCAAAAATTCTAAGAGTCACCTTTTGGGTTTGGTTACAGCGTGCTTTTTCTACCTCTTAAAATGTTCAGCAGTGTGATGGACCCTGGGTGACTAAGAACCAAATGGACAACAGGATGTGAACACTTCACCGGAAACCCAGGAAGACCCACTAAGACAACAAAGTGTCCCCAGGGGTGCAGCTCAGGCTGGTTGACCCTACGAGTCAATTGGAAAAACGAGGACTGAAGTGGAACACACAATCCATTCCCCGTTCCTCCAGAGCCAACCAGCTCATTGAAAGACCATGGGAACTAGATGCACAGGACAGGATGACTCAGTGTTTCGTCCAAAAAGCTGAAAGCTTTTGGCAGCTGCTCATGGAAATGAATTCCACCTTGGTTTTGACTGTGAGGTAAGCTCCAAGGGAGCTTCCAGCAAGAAAACAAGATGAAAAAGAGATTTGTGAGGGCACGTGTTGAGAAGACCTTTGCACACAAGGCTCACACAGCTCTGGGCAAGCTCCACCCCTTGCTGGGAATACTAATCAGCCACAGGTTGACATTTCCTGCATGGGATCCCCCAGCACAACCTGAAACATGCATTTCTCTGCCCCTTCCCCATCACCCTGTTCAAACCCAAGCCTGGGTCGTACACCTAGTGAGGTGACCCTGAGTCCTAGACTTGAAACCAGTCAGCAACGCGTGGAGCAATGGCATGTGTATTCACTGCATTCTCACAGCCTGAAGACAAGGGTTTCTGACTGGAGACCAGAAAATGGAGGCGAACTCCGGGAACACTGAACAAGGAAGCGGGATGGAAAGGTTTCTGTCGGCTGGCCCAGAATTCAATGGGCTTCAAGGTGCATTAAGAGCACATTGCAGGACGAACGAGCAATAATTCTCTCTTACACAGACACTTAAACAGAATCTAGTTGTCAAGGAGGGAGTTTAGGCAAGATATGAAAAGCTGGATAATGGTGATATCTGAGAGAGAAAAGAATGAATGCCTGAGGAGTGTGGCTGTGGGGCAAGTTTTGGAGGAGATGCACTCGGCCTGCTGTGTGACCCATCAGAGTTGACATAGAGGTGAGGGTAGCAGGTGAGTTTGGAGGCCTCTTGAGGGCATTACTAATGCCTCATTTCTCCCAGCAAATCATCTGAATTGCTCCCCATCCTCCGCTAGACATGTCAGGATGGGGCTTTGGGATGTCAAATCTCACCCAGTGCCACCATTGGCTGGGGAAGAGACTTGCTGACCTCATAAATCATGAGGGTGAGTCTCCATGGGGACGTGTATATATAGTGGTGCTCAGGGGCTCTGAGCAGACCACTGTGAGTCCTCCAAATGGCTGAAGTGACTGAGAAGCCACAAGGCTCCAGAGTAGTTATGGAACACCCACCTCCTGTTACCCAGGAGAAGATGAAGACCTCCTCTCATTTGAGGTCCAGAAAAAAATGTCAAGGTGAACTGAACGCAGCCAAACTTCTCTTGCCCATCGACCACACTCCAGAAGACACCCTGCCTGTCCTTGCCTGGTACATAACCTTTCTCTGCCCACACCTCTTCTCCTGGAGCCATCATTCGCACCTGTCTTCACACTCTTCCTTAAAGCAGTGTCATTCTTGCTCGCTGTCTGGTTTTCTCTAGGTGGTCAGGGTAACCGTCAGGGTGAATAATCCCTTTCCGGCCGAGATGCCCAAGAAACTTCTCTGAAAACTCCCACTGCAAAAAAAGCTTAAGAAAATCAGATGCTCAAAGCTCTGTAGCCAGCATTCCAAGGAGAATGAACAGCTGAATCAGAAGGAACCAGAGGAGGTCCCAGAGACCATGGAAAATGCTGCCATTCCAGATAATCAGTAGGAACCATTGGAAGTCCCAGACACCATGGAGATCCCTGCCATTTCAGCTAATGAGAATGAATCAGAGGAGGTCCCAGAGACCATGGAGATGCCTGCTTTTCCAGCTAATCAGAATGAACCAGAGCAGGACCCAGAGACCATGGAACCCCTGCCATTCCAGCTAATCAGAATGAAACAGAGGTGTTCCCAGAGACCATGGAGACCCCTGCATTTCCAGCTAATCAGAACGAACCAGAGAAGGTCGCAAGGACCATGAAGACCCCTGCCATTCCAGCTAATCAGAATGAACCAGAGGAGGTCCCACAGACCATGGAGAACCCTGCCATCCCAGCCGGACCAGTGGACAAGCAGTGACTTCGGGGCATGGCTAGACACCTCAGAAATGCTTGGGGGTCTTGCCGCTGAGTACTGGCCAAAGTACAGATGCTGAATATTATAGCAACTGCATACACTAATAACGAAAAGAAAATAATATAAAGTTGATGTGAAATTATATTTGTCTCTGAGTTCGCTCGTAGAGGGGTGCAGAGTGGGCAGGGAAGGGATAAGTGTGTGAGGAGGGAGGGAGATGGCTTCTGTGGAGTTGAGGATGGGACCAGATGTCCAGGTTGCCAGAAAGTAGGGGGAAGAACTTGTTCCTGATTGAGCCTCAAAGACACACTTCCCATGTGAGAAGAGGAAGAGGACTTGGAGTTTCTCTGTGGGAGTACAGAGATGGACATTTAGTGGGGGAGCTGTGTCATGTGAGGGGGACCAGTGCCATCTGTTCAAAAGGCATACAAAGGAGCTGCCCCATCAAAAGAATGGAATATTGGCATTTGCAACAACATGGAAGGTAGAATATTGAGTAAAATACAGAGATTGACAAATAATGTATGATATCACTTATAAAATGTAAACATACCGCACAGTAGAGAATATGATAATAATGGAGGTGCACAAATATAGAGAAGCATCTACTGGTTACCAGCGAGGAGGGGAAGAGGGCGAGGCAATACAGAGGTTGGGGAGTGGGAGGCACGCACTGATAGTTAGGTGGAAAATGGGATCAGGGACGCAATGTACAACACGGGAAATGGAGCCAGGCCTTTGTCATAACTATAAATGGAAAGCAATCTTTAACAGCTGTATAATCAGAAAGAAAAGGAAAGAATGAGGGGGGAGGAAGTAGGGAAGAAAGGAAGGCAAAGAAGGGCGTTTTTGGAGGTCAAATATTCAATACTGATTAGGCCCTTTTATCAAAGGATTCTATTCTATTCTATTTTTTTTAATTTATTTTAATTGGTAGCTATTTACTTTACAATATTGTGGTGGTTTGTGCCATACTGTTACATGACTCAGCCATGGGAGTTCATGTATTCCACTTCCTGATTCCTCCTCACATCTTCATCCCAATCCAATCCCTCTCGGTCAGCCTAGTGAACCAGTCCTGGGCACCCTGTCTTCTGCATCGAACATGAACTGGCTATCCCTTTCGCATATGATAATGTACATGTTTCAATGCTCTTCTCTCAGATCATCCCACCCTCGCCATCTCCCAGAGTCCAAAAGACTGTTCTGTAAATCTGTGTCTCCCTTGCTGTCTCCCATATAGGGTTATCATCTCCATCTTCCTAAATTCAATATATATGCCTTAGTATAGTGTATTGGTGTTTTTCTTTCTGACTTACTTCCCTTTGTATAATAGGCTCCAGTTTCACCCACCTCATTAGAATGGATTCACATGTGTTCTTTTTAATGGCTGAGCAATATTCCATTGTGTCTATGTACCACAGCTTTCTTACCCATTTGTCTGCTGATGGACATCTAAGTTGCTTCCATGTCCTGGTTATTGTAAACAGTTCTGTGATGAACATTGGGGCACACGTGTCTTTTTCACTTCTGGGTGAATCAGGATTTGAATGAGGAGAAACCATGATGACTATTAGCCTATTAGTGGTAAACGCTGCACATGAATTTTGTTGAAGGAGTGGGACAAAAGTTGGAGATGGTTGTTTCTAACCGGCTGAGAGTGCTCAGATGGAAATATGTGGTGCTGTCCTGCTGGGGACATCTCTGTTTGCTCTGTTCTCACCAGCAACGGAGGATTTTCTTTCCTTTCTTTCATTTCCCTTGTTTCCTTTTCTCCCTCTTTCCTCCCTACGTGAATTTCCTTCACAAACACTCAGTGTGCTGCGCTGTGCTGTGCTTTGTTGTTCAGCCATGTCCAACTCTTTGTGACTCCATGGACTGTAGCCAACCAGCCTCCTTTGTCCATGGGGATTTTTCGGGCAAGCATACTAGAGCAGGCTGCAATTCCCCCCTCCAGGGGATCTTCCCCACCCAGGGATTAAATACTTGTCTCCATTGTTGCAGGTGATTTTTTTTTTTTCCTATATGAACCATCAGGAAACCCTTAGAATGGGCTTCATCTGACACTATGGTTTTGATATGTGTAAGATCAGTTGGGGTCTATATTACGATTTCTATCTCTCCTTATTTTCAGATCACACAAAATATTTTTTCCAAGTATCCTACTGTCTCTGTCTGCAATTACTAAAATCTATGCCACTTCTGCTTAAGTTTCTGTTCTCAAGGGAATTTTAGTATGATTTTTCTTACCTTCATTTGATGTAATAGGTTCTTAACATGGTTCATGGTTAGTTCCATAATCTTCTTGTGAATTGGCTGTTCATGTTTTTAAACATGTCTTTACAAATTTAAAGGCCAGTGACACACCTTTCTTATAAGGTCTTGGCTCTTGCCTCTTGCCCGTTTTTCTACCAGCTTTTAAGATCTTCTAAAAATTCTAAGAGTCATCTTTTGGGTTTGTTTACGGCATGCTCTTTCTACCTCTTAAAATGTTCAGCAGTGTGATGGACCCTCGGTGACTAAGAAACAAATGGACAACAGGATGTGAACACTTCACCGGAAACCCAGGAAGACCCACTAAGCCAACAAAGTGTCCCCAGGGGTGCACCTCAGGCTGGTTGACCCTCCGAGTTAATTGGAAAACCGAGGACTGAGGTGGAGCACACAATCCATTCCCCGTTCCTCCAGAGCAAACCAGCTCATTGAAAGACCATGGGAATTAGATGCACAGGACAGGATGACTCAGTGTTTTGTTCAAGTAGCTGGAAGCTTGTGGGAGCTGCTCACTGAAATGAATTCCACCTTGGTTTTGGCTGTGAGGTAAGCTCCAAGGGAGCTTCCAGCAAGAAAACAAGATGAAAAAGAGATTTGTGAGGGCACGTGTTGAGAAGACCTTTGCACACAAATTTCACACAGCTCTGGGCAAGTTCCACCCCTTGCTGGGAATACTAATCAGCCACAGGTTGGCATTTCCTGCATGAGATCCCCCAGCACAACCTGAAACATGCATTTCTCTGCCCCTTCCCCATCACCCTGTTCAAACCCAAGCCTGGGTAGTACTCCTAGTGAGGTGACCCTGAGTCCTAGACTTGAAACCAAACATCTCCGTGTGGAGCAAGGGCAAGTGTATTCACTGCATTCTCACAGCCTGAAGACAAGGGTTTCCGACTGGAGACCAGAAAATGGAGGCGAGCTCTGGGACCACTGAGACAAGGAGGCGGGATGGAAAGGTTTCTGTCCGCTGGCCCAGAATTCAATGGGCTTCAAGGTGCATTAAGAGCACATTGCAGGACGAACGAGCAATGATTCTTTCTTCCACAGACACTTAAATGCAACCTAGTTGTCATGGAGGGGTTTAGGCAAGATATGAAAAGCTAGATAAGGGTGAAAGCTGAGAGAGAAAAGAATGAATGCCCAAGGAGTGTGGCTGTGGGGAAAGTTTTGGAGGAGCTGCACTCTGCCTGCTGTGTGACCCATCAGAGTTGACATAGAGCTGAGGGTGGCAGGTGAGTTTGGAGGCCTCTTGAGGGCATTACTAATGCCTCATTTCTCCCAGCAAATCATCTGAATTGCTCCCCATCCTCCGCTAGACATGTCAGGATGGGGTTTGTGATGTCAAATCTCACCAAGGGCCACCATTGGCTGGGGACGAGCCTTGCTGACCTCATAAATCATGAGGGTGAGGCTCCATGGGGACGGGTATATATAGTGGTGCTCAGGGGCTCTGAGCAGACCACTGTGAGTCCTCCAAATGGCTGAAGTGACTGGGAAGCCACAAGGCTCCAGAATAGTTATGGAACACCCACCTCCTGTTACCCAGGAGACAATGAAGACCTCCTGTCAATTGAGGTACAGAAAAAAATGTCAAGTTTAACAGACCCAGCCAAACTCCTCTTGCCCATCGACCCCACACAAGAGGACACCGTCCCCTGTCCTTGCCTGGCACATAACCCTTCTCTGCCCACACCCCTTCACCTGAAGCCATTGTTCCCACCTGTCTTCACACTCTTCCTTAAACCAGTGCCATTCTTGCTCCCTGTCTTGTTTTCTCTAGGTGGCCAGGGTAACCGTGAGGGTGAATAATCCCATTCCGGCCGAGCTGCCCAAGAAACTTCTCTGAAAACTCCCAGTGCAAAAAAAGCTTAAGAAAATCAGATGCTCAAAGCTCTGTAGCCAGCGTTCCAAGGAGAATGAACAGCTGAATCAGAAGGAACCAGAGGTGGTCCCAGAGACCATGGAAACTGCTGCCATTCCAGATAATCAGAAGGAACCAGAGGAAGTCCCAGACACCATGGAGATTCCTGCCATTTCAGCTAATCAGAATGAATGAGAGGATGTCCCAGAGACCACGGATAAGCCTGCTTTTCCAACTAATCAGAATGAACCAAGCAGGTCCCAGAGACCATGGAGACGCCTGCCATTCCAGCTAATCAGAATGAAACAGAGGTGTTCCCAGAGACCATGGAGACCCCTGCATTTCCAGGTAATCAGAATGAATCAGAGGAGGTCCCAGAGACCATGGAGACCCCTGCCATTCCAGGTAATCAGAACGAACCAGAGGAGGTCCCAGAGACCATGGAGACCCCTGCCATTCCAGGTAATCAGAACGAACCAGAGGAGGTCCCAGAGACCACGGAGACCCCTGCCATTCCAGCCGGACCAGTGGACAAGCAGTTACTTCAGTGCATGGCTAGACACCTCAGAAATGCTTGGGGGTCTTGCCGCTGAGTACTGGCCAAAAGTACAGATGCTGAATATTATAGCAACTGCATACACTAATAACGAAAAGAAAATAAAATAAAGCTGATGTGAAATTATATTTGTCTCTGAGTTCTCTCATAGTGGGAGGGAGAGAGGGCAGGTAAGGGATAAGTTGTGAGGAGGGAGGGAGATGGCTTCTGTGGAGTTGGAGATGGGACCAGGAGGTCCAGGTTGCTCGAAAGTAGGGGGAAGAACTTGTTCCAGACTGAGCTTCAAAGACACACTTCCTGTGTGAGAAGAGGAAGAGAACTTTGAGTTACTCTGTACGAGTACAGAGATGGACATTTAGTAGGGGAGCTGTGTCGGGTGCGGGGGGCTAGTGCCATTTGTTCAAAAGGTATACAAAGGAGCTGCCCCATCAAAAGAATGGAATATTGGCATTTGCAACAACATGGAAGGTAGAATATTGAGTAAAATACCTCAGAGAGAGATGGACAAATACTGTATGATATCACTTATAAAATGTAAACATACCGCACAGTAGAGAATATGATAATAATGGAGGTGCACAAATAAAGAGAAGCATGTACTGGTTAACAGCGGGGAGGGGAAGAGGGTGGGGCAATACAGAGGTGGGGGAGTGTGAGGCACGCGGTGAGATTTAGGTGGAAGATGAGCTCAGGAATGCATTGTAGAACATGGGGAATAGAGCTAGGACTTTCTCATAACTATAAATGGAAAGCAACCTTTAACAATTGTTTAATCAGAAAGTAAAGGAAAGAAAGAGGGGGGAGGAAGTAGGGAAGAAAGGAAGGCAAAGAAGGCCGTTTTTGGAGGTCAAATAGTCAATACTGTTCCGTCCCTTTTAATCAAACGATTCTATTCTATTTTATTTAATTTTTTTTTATTTTAATTGGTAGGTATTTATTTTACAATATTGTGATCGTTTGTGTCATACAGTTACATGACTCAGCCATGGGAGTTCATGTATTCCCCAACCTGATTCCCCCTCACATCTTCCTCCCAATCCAATCCCTCTCGGTCAGCACAGTGAACCAGTCCTGGGCACCCTGTCTTCTGCATCAAACATGGACTGGCTATCCTTTCCCATATGATAATATACATGTTTCAATGATCTTCTCTCAGATAATCCCACCGTCGCCGTGTCCGACAGAGTCCAAAAGACTGTTCTGTAAATCTGTGTCTGTTTTGCTGTCTCTCATATAGGGTTATCATCTCCATCTTCCTAAATTCAATATATATGCCCTAGTACAGTGTATTGGTGTTTTTCTGTCTGACTTATTTCACTCTGTATAATAGTCTCCAGTTTCATCCACCTCATTAGAATGGATTCACATGTGTTGTTTTTAATGGCTGAGCAATATTCCATTGTGTCTATGTACCACAGCTTTCTTACCCATTTGTCTGCTGAGGGACATCTAGGTTGCTTCCATGCCCTGGTTATTATAAACACTGCTGTGATGAACATTGGGGCATAAGTGTTTTTTTCACTTCTGGGTGAATCAGGATTTGAATGAGGAGAAACCATGATGACTATTAGCCTGTTAGTGGTAAACCCTGCACATGAGTTTAGTTGAAGGAGTGGGACCAAAGTTGAAGATGGTTGTTTGAAACCAACTGGGAGTGCTCAGATGGCAATGTGTGGTGCTGTCCTACTGGGGGACATCTCTGTTTGCTCTGTTCTCACCAGCAATGGAGGATTTTCATTCCTTCATTTCATTTCCCTTGTTTCCTTTTTCCCTCTTTCCTCCCTACGTGAATTTCTTTCACAAACATTCAATGTGCTGCGCTGTGCTGTGCTTTGTTGTTCAGCCATGACCAACTCTTTTTGACCCCATTGACTGTAGCCCACCAGGCTCCTCTGTCCATGGGGATTCTCTAGGGAAGCATACTGGAGCAGGCTGCAATTCGGCCCTCCAGGGGATCTTCCCCACCCAGGGATTAAAACTTGTCTCAATTGTTGAAGGTGGGTTTTTTTTTTTTTTTTTTTCCTATCTGAGCCATCAGGAAACCCTTAAAATGGGTTTCATCTGACACTATATTTTTGATATGTGTAAGATAGATTTGGGTATATTTTATGATTTCTATATCTCTCCTTATTTTTAGAACACACAAAACACATTTATTCCAAGTATCCTAATGTCTCTGTCTGCAATTACAAAAATGTATGCCACTTCTGCTTGAGTTTCAGTTCTCAAGGGAATTTTAATATGATTTTCCTTACCTTCATTCGATGTAATATGTTCTTAACGTGGTTCATGGCTAGTTCCATAATATTCTTATGAATTGGCTGCTCATGTCTTTAAACATGTCTTCACAAATTTAAAGGCCAGTGATACATCTTTCTTATAAAGTGTTGGCTCGTGCCTCCTGCCCATTTTTCTGTCAGCTTTTAAGATCTTCTAAAAATTCTAAGAGTCATCTTTTGGGTTTGTTTACGGCATTCTTTTTCTACCTCTTAAAATGTTCAGCAGTGTGATGGACCCTGGGTGACTAAGAAACAAATGGACAACAGGATGCGAACACTTCACCGGAAACCCACGAAGACCCACTAAGCCAACAAAGTGTCCCCAGGAGTGCACCTCAGGCTGGTTGAACCTTCGAGTCAATTGGAAAAACGAGGACTGAGGCGGAGCACACAATCAAACCCAGTTCCTCCAGAGGAAACCAGCTCAATGAGAGACCATGGGAACCAGATGCATAGGACAGGATGACTCAGTCTTTCATCCAAGAAGCTGGAAGCTTGTGGGAGCTGCTCACCAAAATGTATTCCCCCTTGGTTTTTGTCTGTGAGGTAAGCTCCAAGGGAGCTTCCATCAAGAAAACAAGAAGAAAAAGAGATTTGTGAGGGCACGTGTTGAGAAGACCTTTGCACACAAGGATCACACAGCTCTGGGCAAGCTCCACCCTTTGCTGGGAATACTAATCAGCTGAATGTGGGCATTTCCTGCATGGGATCCCCCAGCCCCACCTGAAACATGCATTTCTCTTCCCCTTCCCCATCACCCTGTTCAAAGCCATACCTAGGTAGTACTCCTAGTGAGGTGACCCTGGGTCCTAGATTTGAAACCAGATAGCTCCCTGTGGAGCAAGAGTAAGTGTATTCACTGCAAACTCACAGCCTGAAGACAAGGGTTTCCGACTGGAGACCAGAAAATGGAGGCGAACTCCAGGACCACTGAACAAGGAGGAGGGATGGAAAGGTTTCTGTCGGCTGGCCCAGAATTCAATGGGCTTCAAGGTGCATTAAGAGCACATTGCAGGACGAACGAGCAATGCTTCTCGCTTCCACAGACACTTAAACACAATCTAGTTGTCAAGGAGGGAGTTTAGGCAAGATATGAAACGCTAGATAATGGTGAAATCTGAGAGAGAATACAGAATGAATGCCTGAGGAGTGTGGCTGTGGGGCAAGTTTTGGAGGAGATGCACTCTGCCTGCTGTGTGACCCATCAGAGTTGAAATAGAGGTGAGGGTGGCAGGTGAGTTTGGAGGCCTCTTGAGGGCATTACTAATGCCTTATTTCTCCCAGCAAATCATCTGAATTGCTCCCCATCCTCCGCTAGACATGTCAGGATGGGGATTTGTGATGTCAATGCTCACTCAGGGCCACTATTGGCTGGGGAAGAGACTTGCTGATCTCATAAAGCATGAGGGTGAGGCTCCATGGGAAAGGGTATATATAGTGGTGCTCAGGGGTTCTGAACAGACCACTGTAAGTCCTCCAAATGACTGAAGTGACTGGGAAGCCACAAGGCTCCAGAGTAGTTATGGAACACCCACCTCCTGTTACCCAGGAGAAGATGAAGACCTCCTTTCAATTGAGGTCCAGAAAAAAATGTCAAGGTGAATTGAACCCAGCCAAACTTCTCTTGCCCATTGACCCCACACAAGAAGACACCCTGCCCTGTCCTTGACTGGCACATAACCTTTCTCTGCCCACACCCCTTCTCCAGGAGCCATCATTCCCACCTGTCTTCACACTCTTCCTTAAACCAGTGATATTCTTGCTAGCTGCCTTGTTTTCTCTAGGGGACCAGGGTAACCATGATGGTGAATAATCCCATTCCAGCCGAGCTGCACATGAAACTTCTCTCAAAACTCCCACTGCAAAAAAAGCTTAAGAAAATCAGATGCTCAAAGTTCTTGTTGAAAGCGTTCCAAGAAGAATGAATAGCTGAATCAGAAGGAACCAGAGGAGGTCCCAGAGACCATGAAGACCCCAGCCATTTCAGCTAATCAGAATGAATCAGAGGAGGTCCCAGAGACCATGCTGACCCCTGAATTTCCAGGCACTCGGAATGAACCAGAGCAGATTCCAGAGACCATGTAGACCCCTGCCATTCCAGCTAATCAGAATGAAACAGAGGAGTTCCCAGAGACCATGGAGACCCCTGCCATTCCAGCTAATCAGAACGAACCAGAGGCATTCCAGAGACCATGGAGACACCTGCCATCCCAGCCGGACCAGTGGACAAGCAGTGACTTCGGGGCATGGCTAGACACCTAAGAAATACTTGGGGGTCTGGCCGCTGAGTACTGGCCAAAAGTACAGATGCTGAATATTATAGCAACTGCATACACTAATAACGAAAATAAAATAAAATAAAGCTGATGTGAAATTACAATTGTCTCTGAGTTCTCTGATAGTAGGGGGCAGAGAGGGCAGGGAGGGGATGAGTGTGTGAGGAGGGAGGGAGATGTCTTCTGTGGAGTTGGAGATGGGACCAGGAGGTCCAGTTTGCCAGAAAGAAGGGGGAAGAACTTGTTCCAGACTGAGCTTCAAAGACACACCTCCCATGTGCGAAGAGGAAGAGGACTTGGAGTTTCTCTGTGCGAGTACAGAGATGGACATTTAGCAGGGGAGCTGTGTTGTGTGTGGGGGGCCAGTGCCATTTGTTCAAAAGGCATACAAAGGAGCTGCCCCATCAAAAGAATGGAATATTGGCATTTGCAACAACATGGAAGGTAGAATATTGAATAAAATACCTCAGACAGAGATGGACAAATACTGTATGATATCACTTATAGAATGTAAACATACCGCAAAGTAGAGAATATGAAAATAATGGAGGTGCACAAATATAGAGAAGCATCGACTGGTTCCCGGCGGGGGGTGGGGGTAAGAGGGAGGTGGATTACAGAGTTGGGGGAGTGGGAGGAATGCAGTGATAGTTAGTTGGAAGATGAGCTCAGGGATGAATTGTACAACATGGGGAATAGAGCCAGGATTTTGTTATAACTATAAATGGAAATCATGCTTTAACAGTTGTATAATCAGAAAGAAAAGGAAAGAAAGAGGGCAGATGAAGGAGCGAGGAAAGGAAGGAAAAAAGGTCGTTTTGGAGGTCAGAAGTCAATACTGATTAGGCCCTTTTTATCAAAGGATTTTATTTTATTTTATTTTATTTATTTCAATTGGTGGGTATTTATTTTACAATATTGTGGTGGTTTCTGCCATACATTGACATGAATCAGCCATGGGAGTACATGTATTCCGCTTCCTGATTGCCCCTCACACCTTCCTCCCAATCCAATACCTCTGGGTCAGCCCAGTGAACCAGTCCTGGGCACCCTGTCTTATGCGTGGATCATGGACTGGCTATCCCTTTCACATATGATAATATAGATATTTCAATGCCCTTCTCTCAGATCATCCCATCCTTGCCGTCTCCCACAGAGTTCAAAAGACTGTTCTGTAAATCTGTGTCTCTTTTGCTGTCTCCCATATAGGGTTATCATCTCCATCTTCCTAAATTCAATATATATGCCTTAGTATAGTGTATTGGTGTTTTTCTTTCTGACTTACTTCACTCCGTATAATAGGCTCCAGTTTCACCCACCTCATTTGAATGGATTCACATGTGTTCTACTTAATGGCTGAGCAATACTCCATTGTGTGTATGTACCAGAGCTTTCTTACCCATTTGTCTGCTGATGCACAGCTAGGTTGTTTCCAAGCCCTGGTTATTGTAAAGAGTTCTGTGATGAACATTGGGGCACACGTGTCCTTTTCACTTCTGGGTGAATCAGGATTTGAATGAGGAGAAACCATGTTGAATATTAGCCTGTTAGTGGTAAACCCTGCACATGAGTTTGGTTGAAGGAGTGGGACCAGAGTTGGAGATGGTTGTTTCCAACCGGCTGAGAGTGCTCAGATGGAAATGTGTGGTGCTGTCCTGCTGGGGGACATCTCTGGTTGCTCTGTTCTCACCAGCAATGGAGGATTTTCATTCCTTCCTTTCATTTCACTTGTTTCCCTTTCTCCCCCTTTCCTCCCTACCTGAATTTCTTTCACAAACAATGTGCTGCGCTGTGCTGTGCTTTGTTGTTCAGCCATGTCCAACTCTTTGTGACCCCATGGACTGTAGCCCACCAGGCTCCTCTGTCCATGGGGATTCTCTAGGAAAGCATACTGGATCAGGGTGCCATTGCCTCCTCCAGGGGATCTCCCAAACCCAGGAATTGAATCCTGGTCTCCCGTTACAGGTGGGTTTTTTTTTTTTTTTTCTTTTTACTGTCTGAGCCATCAGGAAACCCTTAAATTGGGCTTCATCTGAACTATGTTTTTCATATGTGTAAGATCAAATGGGGTCTATTTTATGATTTCCATGACTCTCCTTATTTTGAGAACACACAAAACACTTTTATTCCAAGTATCCTAATGTCTCTGTCTGCAATTACTAAAATCTATGCCACTACTACTGAGTTTCAGTTCTCAAGGTAATTTTAGTATGATTTTTCTTACCTTCCTTTGATTTAATATGTTCTTAACATGGTTCGGTGCCAGTTCCATACTCTTCTTGTGAATTAGCTGCTCATGTCTTTAAACATGTCTTCATAAATTTAAAGGCCAGTTATACATCTTTCTTATAAAGTGTTGGCTCGTGCCTCTTGCCCATTTTCCTATCAGGTTTTAAGATCTTCTAACAATTCTAAGAGTCATCTTTTGGGTTTGTTTTCGCCTTGCTTTTTCTACCTCTTAAAATGTTCAGCAGTGTGATGCACCCTGGGTGAGTAAGCAACAAGTGGACAACAGGATGTGAACACTTCACAGAAAACCCAGGAAGACCCACTAAGCTAACAAACTGCCCCCAGAGGTGAACCTCAGGCTGGTTGACCCTACGAGTCAACTGGACAAACGAGGAGTGAGGTGGAGCACACAATCCATTTGCCTTTCCTCCAGAGCTAACTAGCTCAATGAGAGACCATGGGAACTAGATGCACAGGACAGGATGACTCAGTGTTTCGTCCAAGAAGCTGGAAGCTTGTGGCAGCTGCTCACCGAAATGAATTCCACCTTGGTTTTTGCTGTGAGGTAAGCTCCAAGGGAGCTTCCAGCAAGAAAACAAGATGAGAAGAGAGATTTGTGGGAGCACGTGTTGAGAAGGCCTTTGCACACAAGGCTCACACATCTCTGGGCAAGCTGTGCCCCTTGCTGTGAATACTAATCTACCTCAGGTGGCATTTCCTGCATGGGATCACAAAGCAAAACCTGAAACATGCATTTCTCTTCCCCTTCCCCATCACCTTTTTCAAACCCAAGCCTGGGTAGTATTCCTAGTAAGGTGACCCTGAGTCCTAGACTTGAAATGAGATGTCTCCGTGTGGAGCAAAGGCATGTGCATTCACTGCATTCTCACAGCCTGAAGACAAAGGTTTCTGACTGGAGACCAGGAAATGGAGGCGAGCTCCGGGAACACAGAGACAAGGAGGCAGGTTGGAAAGGTTTCTGTTGGCTGGCCCAGAATTTAATGGGCTTCAAGGTGCATTACGACCACATTGCAGGACGAACGAGCAATGATTCTTTCTTCCACAGACACTTAAATGCAACCTAGTTGTCATGGAGGGGTTTAGGCAAGACATGAAAAGCTAGATAATGGTGAAAGCTGAGAGAGAAAAGAATGAATGCCCGAGGAGTGTGGCTGTGGGGCAAGGTTTGGAGGAGATGCACTCTGCCTGCTGTCTGACCCATCAGAGTTGACATAGAGGTGAGGGTCGCAGTTGAGTTTGGAGGCCTCTTGAGGGCATTACTAATGGCTCATTTCACCCAGCAAATCATCTGAATATTTCCCCATCCTCCGCTATATATGTCAGGATGGGGCTTTGTGAAGTCAAAGCCGACCCAGGGCCACCATTGGCTGGGGAAGAGACTTGCTGACCTCATAAAGCATGAGGGTGATTTTCCATGAGGAAGGGTATATATAGGGGTGCTCAGAGGCTCTGGGCAGACAACTCTGAATCCTCCAAATGTCTGAGGTGACTGGGAACCACAAGGCTCCAGAGTAGTTATGGAAAACCCACCTCCTGTTACCCAGGAGAAGATGAAAACCACCTATCAATTGAGGTTCAGAAAAAAATGTCAAGGTGAACTGAACCCTGCCAAACTCCTCTTGCCCTTCGACCCCACCCCATAAGACACCCTCCCCTGCCCTTGCCTGCCACATAACCCTTCTCTGCCCACACCCCTTCTCCTGAAGCCATCGTTCTCAGCTGTCTTCACACTCTGCCCTAAACCAGTGCAATTCTTGCTCCCTGTCTTGTTTTCTCCAGGTGGCCAGGGTAACCATGAGGGTGAATAATACCATTCCGGCAAGGCTACCCAAGAGAACTTCTCTGAAAACTCCCACCACAGAAAAGCTTAAGAAAATGAGATGCTCAATGCTTTCTTGCCAGAGTTCCAAGGCGAGTGAACAGCTGAATTAGAAGGAACCATAGGAGGTCCCAGAGACAATGGAGACCCTTGCCATTCCAAGTACTCAGAAGGAACCAGAGGAGGTCCCAGAGACCATGGAGACCCCAGCCATTATACCTAATCAGAATGAATCAGAGGAGGTCCCAGAGACAATGGAGACCCCTGACATTCCAGCTAATTAGAAGGAACCAGAGGTGGTCCAGAGACCATGCAGACCCCTGCAATTCCAGCTGGACCAGTGGACAGCCAGTGACTTCAGGGCATGGCTAGACAGCTCAGAAATGCTCGTGGGTCTGGCCGCTGAGTACTGGCCAAAAGTACAGATTCTGAATATTATAGCAAAAGCATACACTAATAACGAAAATAAAATAAAGTAAAGCTGATGTGAAATTATATTTGTCTCTGAATTCTCTGACAGTGGGGGGCAGAGAGTTCAGGGTAGGGATAAGTACTGGCCAACAGTACAGAAGCTGAATGTTATAGTAACAGCATATATTAATAAGGAAATTAAAATAAAATTAACCTCATGTGAAATTATAGTTTTCTCTGAGTTCTCTGATATTGGGAGGTAGAGACGGCAGGGAAGTGGTAATTGTGTGCGGAGCGAGGGAGATGGCTTCTGTGGAGTTAGGGAGGGGACCAGAAGGTCCAGTTTGCCACAAAGAAGGGGGAAGAACTCGTTCCAGACTGAGCTTCAGAGACACACTTCCCATTGGAGAAGAGGAAGAGGACTTCGAGCTTCTCTGTGTGAGTGCAGAGATGGACACTTAGCTGGGGAGCTGTGTCCTGTGTGTGGGGGCAGTGCCATTTGTTCAAAAGGCATACATAGGAGATTCCCCATCACAAGAATGGAATATTGACTTTTGGAGTAACATGGAAGGTAGAATATTGAGTAAAATATCACAGACATAGATAAACAAATACAGTATCATATCAGTTATAGAATCTAAACATACCGCAAATTAGAGAATATGATAAAAATAGAGGCGCACAGATATAGGGAAGCATCTACTGGTTACAAGCGGGGAAGGGAAGAGAAAGGGCCAATACCGAGGTGGGGGTGTGGGAGGCACGCAGTGTTAGTTAGGTGGAAGATGAGCTCAGGGATGCATTGTACAACATGGGGAAAAGAGCCAGAACTTTGTAGTAATTATAAATGGAAAGCAAGCTTTAACAGTTGTATAATCAGAAAGACAAGGAAAGAGAGAAGGGAGGAAGGACGCAAGAAAGGAAGTAAAAAAATGGCGTTTTTGGAGATCAAAAAGTCAATATTGATTAGGCCCTTTTTATCGAAGGAAAGTATTTTATTTTATTTTATTTATTTTAATTGGTGGGTATTTACTTTAGAATATTGTGGTGGTTTTTGCCATACATTGACATGCATCACCCATGGGTGTACATACGTTCTCCATCCTGATACCCCCTCTCTCCTTTCTCCCCATCCCATCCCTCCTGGTCAGCCCAGTGCACCAGGCCTGAGCACCCTGTCTTATGCATCGAACATGGTCTGGTTATCCCTTTCCGATATGATAATATACATGTTTCAATGCTATTCTCTCAGGTCATCCCCCCTTCGCCGTCTCCCACAGAGTCTAAAAGAATGTTCTTTAAATCTGTGTCTGTTTTCCTGTCTCCCATATAGGGTTATCATCTCCATCTTCCTAAATTCAATATATATGCCTTAGTATAGGGTATTGGTATTTATCTTTCTGACTTACTTCCCTCTGTATAATAGGCTCCAGTTTCATCCACCTCATTAGAATTGATTCAGATTTGTTCTTTTTAATGGCTGAGCAATATTCCATTGTGTCTATGTGCCACAGCTTTCTCACCCATTTGTCCACTGATGGACATCTAGGTTGCTTCCATGCCCTGGCTATTGTAAACAGTGCTGTGATGAACATTGGGGCACACGTGTCTTTCTCACTTCTGGGTGAATCAGGATTTAAATGAGGAGAAACCATGATGACTATTAGCTTGTTAGTGGTAAGCCCTGCACATGAGTTTGGTGGAAGGAGTGGGACCAAAGTTGGAGATGGTGGTTTCAAACCGGCTGAGAGTGCTTAGATGGATATGTGTGGTGCTGTCCTGCTGGGGGACATTTCTGGTTGCTCTGTTCTCAGCAACAACAGAGGATTTTCTTTACTTCCTTTTATTTCCCTTGTTTCCCTTTCTCCCTCTTAACTCCCTACCTGCCTTTTCTTTACAAACATTCAATGTGATGTGCTGTGCTGTGCTGCATTGTTCAGCCATGTCCAAGTTTTTGTGACCCCTTGGACTGTAGCCCGCCAGGATCCTCTGTCCATGGGGATTCTCCAGGCAAGCATACTGGAGCAGGCTGCCATTCCCCCCTCCAGGGGATCTTCTCAACCCAGGGATTGAATCCTGGTCTCCCATGTTGCAGGTGGGTTTTATTTCTTTTTACTGTCTGAGCCATCAGGAAACCCTTAAATTGGGCTTTTATCTGACACTATGTTTTCCATATCTGAAAGATCAAACAGGGTCTATTTTAGGATTTCCATGACTCTCCTTACTTTTAGAACATACAAAACACAGTTATTCCAAGTATCTTAATGTCTCTGTCTGTAATTACTAAAGTCTATGCCACTTCTGTGAGCGTTTCAGTTCTCAAGGAAATTTTAGTATGATTTTTCTTACCTTCATGAGATTTAATAGACCCCTGCCATTCCAGCTAATCAGAATGAATCAGAGGAGGTCCAATAGACCATGGAGACCCCTGCATTTCTAGCTATTAAGAATGAACCAGAGGAGGTCCCAGAGACCATGGAGATCCCTGCCATTCCAGCTGGACCAGTGGACAGCCAGTGACTTCGGGGCATGGCTAGACACCTCAGAAATGCTTGGGGGTCTGGCCGCTGAGTATTGGTCAAAAGTACAGATGCTGAATATTATAGCAACTGCATACACTAATAACGAAAATAAAATAAAATTATGAAAAAATTATAGTTTTCTCTGAGTTATCTGGTAGGGGATGTTAAGAGGGCAGGGAAGGGGTAAGTGTTTGAGGAGGGAGGGAGATGGCTTCTGTGGAGTTGGGGATGGGACCAGAATGTCCAGTTTGCCAGAATGTATGGGGAAGAACTCATTCCAGACTGAGTTTCAAAGACACACTTCCCATTGGAGAAGAGGAAGAGGACTTGGTGATTCTCTGTGTGAGTGCAGAGATGGACACTTAGCTGGGGAGCTGTGTCATGTGGGCAGGCAGTGCATTTGTTCAAATGTCATACAAAGGAGCTGCCCAATCAAAAGAATGGAATATTGACTTTTAGAGTAACATGGAAGGTAGAATATTGAGTATAATAACACAGACAAGATAGACAAATACTATATGATATCAGTTATAGAATGTAAACATACCACAAATTTGAGAATGTGATAAAAACGGAGGCACAAAGATATAGAGAAGCATCTACTGGTTATCAGCGGGGAGGGGAAGACGGAGGGACAATACACAGGTTGGGGAGTGGGAGCCACGCAGTGTTAGTTAGGGGAAGATGGGCTCAGGGATGCATTGGACAACATGGGGAATAGAGACAGGAATTTTTAATAACTATAAATGGAAAGCAAGCTTTAACAGTTGTATAATCAGAAAGAAAAGGAAAGAGAGAGGGGAGGAAGGAGGAAAGAAAGGAAGGAAAAAAATGGCGTTTTTTCAGGTCAAAAATTCAATACTGATTAGGCTCTTTTTATCAAAGGAATGTATTTTATTTTATTTTATTTATTTTAATTGGGAGGAATTTACTTTACAATATTGTGGTGGTTTTCGCCATACATTGACATGAATCACGCATGGGTGTACATGTGTTCCCCATCCTCATACCCACTCCCACCTCCCTCACCCTCCTATCCCTCTGGGTCAGCCCAGTGAACCAGTCCTGAACACCCTGTCTTATGCATGGAACATGGACTGGCTTTCCCTTTCATATATTATAATATATATGTTTCAATGCCATTCTCTCAGATCATTCCACCCTCGCCGTCTCTCACAGAGTCTAAAAGACTGTTCTGTAAATCTGTGTCTGTTTTGCTGTCTCCCATATAGGATTATCATCTCCATCTCCATCTTCCTAAATTCAACATGTATGCCTTAGTATAGTGTATTGGTGTTCTTCTTTCTGACTTAGTTTGCTCTGTATAATAGGCTCCAGTTTCATCCACCTCATTAGAATGGATTCAAATACGTTTTTTTAAAGGCTGAGCAATTCCATTGTGTCTATGTACCACTGCTTTATTACCCATTTGTCTGCTGATTGACATATAAGTTGCTTCCATGCCCTGGCTATTGTAAACAGTGCTGTGATGAATATTGGGGCACACGTGTCTTTTTCACTTCTCAGTGAATCACGATTTGATTGAGGAGACAACATGATGCCTAATAGCCTGTTAACGGTAAACCCTGCACATGATTTTGATTGAAGGAGTGGGACCAAAGTTGGAGATGGATGTTTCAAACCGTCTGAGAGTGCTTTGATGGATATGTGTGGTGCTGTCCTGCTGGGCGACATCTCTGAATGCTCTGTTCTCAGCAGCAACAGAGGATTTTTCTTTCCTTCCTTTCATTTCCCTGTTTCCCTTTCTCCCTCTTTCCTCCCTAACTGCCTTTCTTTCACAAACATTCAATGTGCTGTGCTGTAATGTGCTTTGTTGCTCAGCCGGGTCCAACTCTTTTTGACCCCATGGACTGTAGAAAGCCAGGCTCCTCTGTCCATGGGGATTCTCCAGGCAAGCATACTGGAGCAGGTTTCCATTCCACCCTCCAGGGGATTTTCCCAACACAGGGATTGAGTCCCATTCTCCCATGTTGCAGGAGGATTTTATTTCTTTTACTGTCTGAGCCATCAGGAAACCCTTAAAATGGGATTCATCTGACATGATTTTCATTGATGTAAGATGAAATTGGGTCTATTTTATGATTTTCGTGTGTCTCCTTACTTTATGAAAATACAAACCACAGTTATTCCATGTATCTTAATGTCTCTGTCTGCAATTTCTAAAATCTATGCCACTTCTGCCTCAGTTTCAATTCTCAAGGGAATGTTAGTATGATTTTCCTTATTTTCGTGAGATTTAATATGTTCTCAACATAGTTTGGGGCTAGTTCCATACTCTAATTGTGAATTGGCTGCTCATGTCTTTAAACATGTCTTCATAAATTTAAAGGCCAGTGATGTATCTTTCTTACAAAGTGTTGGTTCGTGCCTCTTGCCCAATTTTTTATCAGGTTTAAAAATCTTCTCAAATTTCTAAGAGTCATCTTTTGGGCTTGTTTCCGGCCTGCTTTTTCTACTTCTTAAAATGTTCAGCAGTGTGATGGACCCTGGTGAGTAAGCAACAAGTGGACAACAGGATGTAAACCCTTCACAGGAAACCCAGGAACACCCACTAATTCAACAAACTGTCCCCAGGGGTGCACGTCAGGCTGGTTGACCCTATGAGTCAATTGGAAAAATGAGGACTGAGGTGGAGCATACAATCCATTCCCCTTTCCTCCAGAGCCAACCAGCTCAATGAGAGACCATGGGAACTAGATGCACAGGACAGGATGACTCAGTGTTTCATCCAAGAAGTTGGAAGCTTATGGCAGGCTCATAGAAATGAATTCCACCTTGGTTTTGTCTGTGAGGTAAGCTCCAAGGGAGCTTCCAGCAAGAAAACAAGATGAGAAGAGAGATTTGTGAGGGCACGTGTTGAGAAGACCTTAGCACACAAGGCTCACACATCTCTGGGCAAGCTGTGCCCCTTGCTGGGAATACTAATCAGCTGCACGTGGACATTTCCTGCATGGGATATCCCAGGACAACCTGAAACATGCATTTCTCTGACACATCTACATCACCCGGTTCAAACCCAAGCCTGGGTACTACTTCTAGTGAGGTGACCCTGAGTCCTAGACTTAAAACGAGACAACGGCTTTTGGAGCAAGGGCAAGTGTATTCACTGCATTCTCACAGCCTGAAGACCAGGGTTTCCGACGATGACCAGAAAATGGAGGAGAGCTCCGGGAACACTGAGACACGGAGGCGGGATGGAAAGATTTCTGTCGGCTGGCCCAGAATTCAAGGGGCTTCAAGGTGCATGAAGACCACATTGTAGGACGAACGTGGAAGGATTCTCACTTCCACAGACACTAAAACACAACCTAGTTGTCATGGAGTGAGTTTAGGCAAGATATGAAAAGCTAGATAAGGGTGAAAGCTGAGAGAGATCAGAATGAATGCCCGAGGAGTGTGGCTGTGGGGCAAGGTTTGGAGGAGATGCACTCTGTCTGCTGTGTGACCCATCAGAGTTGACATAGAGGTGAGGGTGACAGGTGAGTTTGGAGGCCTCTTGAGGGCATTACTAATGTCTCATTTCTCCCAGCAAATCATCTGAATTGCTGCCCATCCCCTGCTAGACATGTCAGGATGGGGATTTGTGATGTCAAAGCTCACCCATGGCCACCATTGGCTGGGGAAGAGACTTGCTGACCTCCTAAAGCTGAGGGTGAGGCTCCATGGGGACGGGTGTATATAGGGGTGCTCAGGGGTCTGAGCAGACCACTGTGAGTCTCCCAAATGACTGAGGTGACAGGGGAAGCCACAAGGCTCCAGAGTAGTTCTGGAACACCCACCTCCTGTTACCCAGGAGAAGATGAAGACCTCCTATCAATTGAGGTCAAGAAAAAACGTCAAGGTGACCTGAACCCAGCCAAACTTCTCTTGCCCATCGACCCCACTCCAAAAGACACCCTCCCTTGTCCTTGCCTGGCACATAATCCTTCTATGCCCATACCCCTTCTCCTGAAGCCATCGTTCTCATCTGTCTTCACACTTTTCCTAAACCCATGCCATCTTTGCTCCCTTTCTTGTTTTCTCCAGGTGCCCAGTGTAACCGTGAGGGTGAATAATCCCATTCCGGCAAGGCTGCACAAGAAAATTCATCTGAAAACTCCCATCGCAAAAAAAGCTTAAGAAAATCAGATGCTCAAAGCTCTGTAGCCAGAGTTCCAAGGCAAGTGAGTAGCTGTATCACAAGGAATCAGAGGAGGTCCCAGAGACCATGGGGAACCCTGCCATTCCAGCTAATCAGAATGAATCCGAGGATGTCCCAGAGACCATAGTGACCCCTGACATTCCGGTTAATCAGAATGAACCAGAGGAGGTCCCAGACACCATGGAGACCCCTGCCATTCCAGCTAATCACAACGAACCAGAGGAGGTCCCAGACACCATGGAGTCCCCTGCCATTCCAGCTGGACCAGTAGACAGCCAGTGACTTCGGGGCATGGCTAGACACTTCAGAAATGCTCAGAGTTCATGCCGCTGAGTACTGGCCAACAGTGCAGATGCTGAAAACTATAGCAACTGCATACAATAATAATGAATATAAAATAAAATCAACCTGATGTGAAATTATGTTTGTCTCTGAGTTCTCTGATATGGGGGGCAGAGAGGGTAGGGAAGGGATAAGTGTGTGAGGAGGGAGGGAGATGGCTTCTGTGGAGTTGGAGATGGGACGAGAAGGTCCATGTTGCCAGAAAGTAGGGGGAAGAACTGGTTCCAGACTGAGCTTCAAAGACGTACTTTCCATGGGAAAGAGGAAGAGGACTTGGTTTTTCTCTGTGTGAGTGCAGAGATGGACATTTTGCTGGGGAGCTGGGTCGTGTGTGGGGGGTCAGTGCCATTTGTTCAAAAGGCATACAAAGGAGCTGCCCCATCATAAGAATGGAATATTGATATTTGCAGCAACATGGAAGTTAGAATATTGCGTAAAATAACTCAGACAGAGATAGAGAAATACTGTATGATATTACTCATAGAATGTAAACATCCCACAAAGTAGATATATGATAAAAATGGAGGTGCACAAATATAGAGAAGCATCTACTGATTACCAGCGGGGAGGTGAAGAGGCCAGGGCAAAACAGAGGTAGGGGAGTGGGAGGCACGCAGTGTTAGTTAGGTGGAAGGTGAGCTCAGGGATGCATTGTACAACATGGGGAATAAAGCCAGGAGTTTGTCATAAGGATCAATTTTAAAGCAAGTTTTAACAGTTGTATAATCAGAAAGAAAAGGAACAAAAGCGGGGGAGGAAGGAGGGAAGAAAGGAAGGAAATGAATGGCGTTTTTGGAGGTCAAATATCAAATACTGATTAGGATTTTTTGGAAAAGGAATGTATTTTTATTTTTTTAATTCGTGGGTAAATACTTTACAATATTGTGGTGTTTGTTGCCATACATTGACATGAATCAGCCATGGGTATACACGTGTTGCCCATCCTGATCCCCCCTCCCACCTACCTCCACATCCCATCCCTCTGTCTCAGCCCAGTGCACCAGCCTTAAGCACCCTATCTTATGCATTGAACATGGACTGGCTATCCATTTTACATGTGATAATATACATGTTTCAATGCTATTCTGTCAGATCATCCCACCCTCGCTGTCTCCCACGGAGTCCAAAATACTGTTTTTAACTCTGTGTCTTTTTTGCTGTCTCCCATATAGGGTTATCATCTCCATCTTCCTAAATTCAATATATATGCCTTAGTATAGTGTATTGGTGTTTTTCTTTCTGACTTACTTCGCTCTGTATAATAGGTTCCAGTTTCATCTACCTCATTGGAATGGATTCAAATGGGTTGTTTTTAATGACTGAGCAATATTCCATTGTGTCTATGTACCACAGCTTTCTTACCCAATTGTCTGCTAATGGACATCTAGGTTGCTTCCATGCCCTGGTTATTGTAAACAATTCTGTGATGAACATTGGGGCACACGTGTGTTTTTCACTTCTGGGTGAATCAGGATTTGAATGAGGAGAAACCATGATGACTATTAGCCTGTTAGTGGTAAATCCTGCACATGAGTTTGGTTGAAGGTGTGGGACCAAAGTTGGAGATGGTTGTTTCAAACCGGCTGAGAATGCTCAGACGGACATGTGTGGTGCTGTCCTGCTGGGGGACATCACTGGTTGCTCTGTTCTCACCAGCAATGGAGGATTTTCTATCCTTCCTTTCATTTCCCTTGTTTCCCTTTCTCCCTCTTTCCTCCCTACCTGAATTTCTTTCACACACCTTCAGTGTACTGTGCTTCATTGCTCAGCCATGTCCAACTCTTTTTGACGACTTGGAATATATCCAGCCAGGCTCCTCTGTCCATGGTGATTCTCCAGGCAAGCATACTGGAGCAGGCTGCCATTCCCCCCTCCAGGGGTTCTTCCCAACCCAGGAATTGAATCCTGGTCTCCTATGATGCAGGTGGACATTTTCTTTCTTTCTTTTTTTTTTTTTTTTACTCTCTGAGCCATCAGGAAAGCCTAAAAATATGCTTCATCTGACATTATGTTTTTCATATCTGTAAGATCAAATGAGGTCTATTTTATGATTTCCATGACTCTCCTTACTTTTAAACAATCGAAATATATTTATTCCAAGCTTCCTAATGTCTCTGTCTGCAATTACTAAAATCTACGCCACTACTGCCTGTGTTTCAGGTCAAGGGAATTTTAGTATGGTTTTTCTTACCTTTGTTACATTTAATATGTTCTTAATATGGTTGGGCCTATTTCCATACTCTTCTTGTGAATTGGCTGCTCATGTCTTTAAACATGTCTTCATAAATTGAAAAGCCAGTGATACATCTTTCTTTTAAAGTGTTGGCTCGTGACTCTTGCCCATTTTCGATCAAGTTTTCAGATCTTCTAACAATTCTAAGAGTCATCTTTTGGGTTTGTTTACAGCGTGCTTTCTCTACCTCTTAAAATGTTCAGCAGTCTGATGGCCCCTTGGGGAGTAGGCAAAAAATGGACAACATGATGTGAACACTTCCCAGGAAACCCAGGAAGACCCACTAAGCCAACAAACTGTCCCCAGGGGTGTGCCTCAGGCTGGTTGACCCTTCGAGTCAATTGGAAAAATGAGGACTGAGGTGGAGCACACAATCCATTCTCCTTTCCTCCAGAGCCAACCAGCTCAATGACAGACCATGCGAACTAGATGCACAGCACAGGATGACACGGTGTTTCATCCAAGAAGCTGGAAGCCTGTGGCAGCTGCTCAAGGAAATGAATTCCACTTTCTCTTGGCTGTGAGGTAAGCACCAAGGTAGCTACCACCAGGAAAACAAGATGATAAAAGAGATTTGTAAGGGCACGTGTTGAAAAGACCTTTGCACTCAAGGTTCACACAGCTCTGGGCAAGCTCCACCCCATGCTGGGAATACTAATCAGCCGCAGGTGTGCATTTGCTGCATGGGATCCTCCAGCAAAATCTGAAACATGCATTTCTCTGTCACATCCCCATCACCCTGCTCAAACCCAAGCCTGGGTAGTACTCCTAGTGAGGTGACCCTGAGTCCTAGACTTGAAACAAGACAGTGTTTTGTGGAGCAAGGGCAAGTGTATTCACTGGATTCTCACAGCCTGAAGACAAGGGTTTCCGACTGGAAAGCAGAAAATGGAGGGGAACTGCGGGAACACTGACACAAGTAGGCGGGAGGGAAAGGATTCTGTCGAAAGGCCCAGTGTTCAATGAACTTCAAGGTGCATTAAGACCACATAGCAGGATGAGCGAACAATGATTCTTGCTTCCACAGACACTTAAACACAACCTAGTTGTCATGGAGTGAGTTTAGGCAAGATATGAAAAGCTAGATAATGGTGAAAGCTGAGAGAGAACAGAATGAATGCCCGAGGAGTGTGGCTGTGGGGTAAGGTTGGGGTGAATTGCACTCTGCCTGCTGTGTGTCCCATCAGAGTTGACATAGAGGTGAGGGTGGCAGGTGAGTTTGGAGGTCTCTTTAGGGCATTACTAATGTCTCATTTCTCACAGCAAATCATCTGAATTGCTGCCCATCCTCCGCTAAACATGTCAGGATGCCGCTTTGTGATGTCAAAGTTGACCCAGGGCCACTATTGGCTGGGGAAGAGACTTACTTACCTCATAAAGCATGAGGGTGAGGCTCCATTGGGACCGGTATATATAGGGCTTCTCAGGGGCGCTGAGCAGACCACTGTGAGTCCTACAAGTGACTGAGATGACTGGAAAGCCACAAGGCTCCAGAGTAGTTATGGAACACCCACCTGCTCTTACCCAGGGAAAGATGAAAACCTCCTATCTATTGCGGTCCAGAAAAAATATCAAGGTGAACTGAACCCAGCCAAACTCCTCTTGCCCTTCGACCTCACCCCAGAAGACACCCTCCCCTGTCCTTGACTGGCACAAAGCCCTTCTCTGCCCAAACCCCTTCTCCTGAAGCCATCATTCCCACGTGTCTTCACACTCTTCCCAAAAGTAGTGCCATTCTTGCTAGCTGTCTTGTTTTCTCCAGGTGGCCAGGGGAACCTTGAGGGTGAATAATCACATTCTGGCAAAGTTGCCCAGGAAAACTTCTCTGAAAAATCCCACCACAAAAAAGCTTAAGAAAATCAGATGCTCAAAGCTCTGTAGCCAAAGTTACCAGGCGAATGAAGAGCTAAATCAGAAGGAACCAGAGGAAGTTCCAGAGAGCATGGAGGCCGCTGCCATGCCAGCTAATGAGAAAGAACCAGAGGAGGTCAGAGAGACCATGGAGACCCCTGACATTCCAGCTAATCAGAATGAATCAGAGGAGGTCCCAGAGACCATGGAGACTCCTGCATTTCCAGCTAATGAGAAAGAATCAGAGGAGGTCAGAGTGACCATCGAGACTCCTGACATTCCAGCTAATCAGAATGAATCAGAGGAGTTCCCAGATATCATGAAGACCCCTGCATTTCCAGCTAATCTGAATGAACCAGAGGAGGTCCCAGAGACCATGGAGACCCCTGCCATTCCAGCTAATCAGAACGAACCAGAGGAGGTCCCAGAGTCCATGGAGACCCCTGCAAATCCAGCTGGACCAGTGGACAGCCAGTGATTTCGGGGCATGGCTAGACACCCCAGAAATGCTGGGTGTCCGGCCGCTGAGTACTGACATAAAGTACAGATGCTGAATATTATAGCAACTGCATACACTATTAATGAAAATAAAATAAAATCAAGCTGATGTGAAATTATGTTTGTCTCTGAGTTCTCTGATATGGGGGGCAGAGAGGGCAGGGAAGGGATAACTGTGTGAGGAGAGAGGCAGATGGCTTCTGTGGAGTTGGAGATGGGAACAGAAGGTTCAGTTGCCAGAAAATAGGGGGAAGAACTGCTTCCAGACTGAGCTCAAAGACACACCTCCGATGGGAGAAGAGGAAGAGGACTTGTAGTTTCTCTGTGTAAGTGCAGAGATGGACACTTAGCTGGAGAGCTGTGTCGTGTGTTGGGGGGGGGGGAGGGGCAGAGCCATTTGTTCAAAAGGCATGGAAAGGAGCTGCCCCATCAAAAGAATGGAATATTGACATTTGCAGCAACATGGAAGGTAGAATATTGAGTAAAATAACTCAGACAGAGATTGACAAATACTGTATGATATCACTTATAGAATGTAAACATACCGCAAAGTAGAGAATATGATAATAATGGAGGTGCACCAATATAGAGAAGCATCTACTGGTTACCAGCGGGGAGGGGAAGAGGCCTGGGCAATATAGAGGTGGGGGAGTGGGAGGCACGCAGTGATAGTTAGGTCGAAGATGAGTTCAGGGATGCCTTGTAAAACATGAGGAATAGAACCAGGACTTTGTCATAACTATAAACGGAAAGCAAGCTTTAACAGTTGTATAATCAGAAAGAAAAGGAAAGAAAGAGGGGGGAGGAAGAAGGGAAGAAAGGAAGGAAAAGAAGGGCGTTTTTGGATGTCAGAAAGTCAATACTGATTAGGCCCTTTTTATCAAAGGATTTTATTTTATTTTATTCATTTCAATTGGTGGGTATTACTTTACAATATTGTGGTGGTATTTGCGATTTATTGACATGAATCAGCCATGGGAGTACATGTATTCCCCATCATACTCCCCCTCACATTCCTCCCAATCCAATTTCTCGGAGTCAGTCCAGTGAACCAGTCCTGGGCACCCTGTCTTATGCATCGAACATGGACTGGCTATCCCTTTCATATATGATAATATACATGTTTCAATGTTATTCTCTCAGATCATCCCACCCTTGCTGTCTGGCACAGAGTCCAAAAGACTGTTCTGTAAATTCTGGCTGTACTTTCCCTCGCCATGATTTTTGTGTTGGTTCAGAAGAGGTGCTCCCTCACATCAAAAGTGGCCATGGCGTTTGGCCTGCTGGGCATCTATTGCTACCGGGCGGCCATTGGAAATGTGCTGTTCCCATGGAAACAAGACAACAAAGATGTTTCAAAGTAAGTGTACTAGCAGACACAAGCACTTGTTCCTAGACCTGTTGTGATGTTTTATGTACTAAAAATGCCGTGCAATCTTGAGAACGTTAGAGTTGGTTTTTGTGAATTGTGATTTTGTCAACAGTCACTGAGAACACCTCAGTGAGCAGTTCTGTTAGCCTCTTCTTTTGGTAGGAGAGAGACAAATAACTTGGAAGTAAGGTCACTGAGGTGTTTTGGTTTTTTTTTTAAATAAGGGATTGTTTAAAAATAAAGAATTTAAAGGATTTCATTTTGCTCCACTAAGAAGTAACTAGTAATGAGGATAATAATGAGTGGATACTCCTAGCAGTTGGGGGTGGAGCATGGCAGAAAGTCCAACTTTCCCATAATTTACATGAGCTCCTGCAGCTGGCTCCTGCAAATTGTCAATACCACTTTCTGCACATCACAGGGGCTTTCTCTGTTTTTAACACTCATAAGGGTTGGGGCGAGCAGACCCTGTTTTGGAAGACTATTCATAAAATGTGTTAAGAATCTTGATTTTGTCCAACCCTCTGACTTGGGTGTACTCTTAGAATTCATCTCAAAGATACAACCAGACATGAAGCAAGAGACTGGGATATGGGTGTGTTCTCTGAAGCATTACTTACAGTTGCACATAGTGAAAAATGAGGTGATTGGCCAGCAGCTGTGAATGAGTCTCTGAGGTCTATGGATCTTTCAGGTCTTTAATCCATTTTGAATTTATGTTTGTGTGTGGTATGAGAGAGTTGTCTGGTTTGATTCATTTGCGTGTAGCTTTCTAGTTTTTCCAACACCACTTATTGAACAGATGGTCTTTCCCCCATTGTATAGTGTTGCCTCATGTGTCGTCAATTAATTCCCCACATAAGTGTAGGTTCATCTTGGTTCTATATTCCATTCCATCAATCTATGTGTGTGTGTGATGTGTGTGTTTGTGCCTGTTCCTTACTGTTTTGATAAGTGCAGCTATGTAGTATGTTTTAAAGTTAAGGCTTGTGATAGACCTCCAGCTTTGTTCTTCTTTCTCAAGATTGTTTTGGCTAGTTGAAATCTTTTGTGTTTCCTTACAAGTTTTAAAATTTTTAAATTACCTGTTCTAGTTCTGTGAAAAATACCATTTGTATTTTGATCAGGATTACATGAATATGTAGATTGCCTTGAGTAGATGATCGTTTTAACAATATTAATTTTTCCAATCCAAGAACATGGTACGTCTAAACATGTCTTTACATCAGTTTGTGCTGTCTTCAGTTTCTTTCATGAGTATCTTACAGTTTTCTGAGTATAGTTCTTTTATCTCCTTCTTAGATTTATTTCTAAGTGTTTTATTACTTTGATGTGGTTGTCAGTGGGATTGTTTTCATTTATGATAATTCGTTGTTACAGAAATGTAAAATATTTCTGTATATTAATTTTGTATTATTCAGCTGTACTGAATTCATTGATGAGCTCTAGTGGTATTTTGGATTTTCTATGTATTCTATCATGGCATCTGCAAGCAGTGACAGTTGTATTTCTTCCTTTTCAGTTTGGAGTCCTTTTATTTCTTTTTCTTATCTGACTGCTATGGCTAGGACTGCCAATTTTATGCTGAATAAAAGTGGTGAGTGGACATCCTTGTCTTGTTCTTAGTCTAGATCTTTTCACCACTGAATATGATGTTAACTGTGGGCTTATCACATATGGCCTTTATTATGTTGAGGTATGCTCCCTCTATACCCACTTTCTGGAGAATTTTTTAAATCATAAATGGATGTTGAATTTTGTCAGAAGCTTTTTCCACATCTATTGAGGAGGATCATGTGGTTTTTATTCTTCAGTTTGTTAATTTGGTATATAACCTTGATTGTTTTTTGGATATTGAACCATCTTTGCATCCCTGGGATAAATCCCACTTCATCACAGTGTATGATCCTTTTAATGTTTTTTTGAATTTGGTTTGCTACTATTTTGTTGATGATTTATTATCTGTGTTCATCAGTGATGTTGGCTTAT
Source organism: Cervus canadensis (assembly GCF_019320065.1). Lineage (NCBI taxonomy): Eukaryota > Metazoa > Chordata > Mammalia > Artiodactyla > Cervidae > Cervus > Cervus canadensis. The sequence goes on along the minus strand of NC_057419.1, from coordinate 1,098,462 downwards.
AATTTTTTGTGTGCAATATCTTTATCTGGTTTTGATATCAGGGTTATGCTGGCCTCATAATGTAAGTTTGGAAGCATTCCTTCCTCTGCAATTTTTGGAATAGTTTGAGAAGGATAGGTTTTCTCTAAATGTTTGGTATTGCTTTGCTAGTCAGAGAAAGAAAAGCAAGTGTTACCCTCTCTGAAAACGTGTCAGGGTGAATTTTGAGAGCTATGGCCAGATTGTTTGGGTGGCCAAGAGGCACAGGGGGCACACCTGGAAATAGGGCCTATCACCTGATGTGGGGAGTCGAGATGATGCTGAGGGCCTGGCTCAGGGGACAGCTGGCAGGCCTTCCTGTGAAAGGAAGGTCAGGTGGGGAGGGCATGGTGATAAGACACCTTAAAGGCTGTTTATCTCAAAGTCGGAGTTCTGTGCAGATGTCAAGACTGAATGTCAAGACTGAATGTCACATGTGAGGGCATCCAACCCAGGATGGGTTGTTTAAATCTCAGTCTCTATTTGTTTAAATCTCAAAGTGTATGTTGCTTATATATAGGATCTGAAAAATGATACAAATGAACTTATTTACAAACCAAAGGGTGATACATGAGTAAATTCCTCTTTCCTCTCGGATGCACCTTTATTTCAGCATCACTCGCATCAAGATATGGATCACTTCCTTACCTTTCATGGAAGACAACAGTATGTACCTTGTTGGTGTCTAAAACATAGACCAGTGCAGCCTTTCATTAACCTGCACTGCCTGGTTCCCATTCTTCCTGTAAAATGCTTCCACTCCCCACTCCATTTATCCTGATTCTAGATGCATCCTGGTTCCAGGTCCATCCTGATTCTAGACTCCCTCCTGGTTCTAGATCTGCCCTGATTCTAAAGCTGCCCTGATTCTAGATCTCCCTAAAAGCTGTTTCTCTCCTTTCAGTCCCCTCAGGTGCTGCTCTACATTGGTGTTCTGGAATCCTCTGCATTTAACTCCTGACTTTCTCCTCCACTCTGAAGCCCAGACCTGGCTGGGGTGGAAGGCCTGATTTCAGTGGTTCTGGACATCCAGGCACAGCTGGGTGGTCAGGGCCAGAGGGGGACCCTTAAAGACATCAGTGGTGCTCTCCTTCCTGCTCACTGTCAGCCTGCCCAGTGTCCTCCTTGATACGGGACCCAGCCCCTTTCTTCTTGAAATGTCTCTGATTACTTGGGCCTTTGTGGATTTCTCCCTCTTTGACCTTATCCTACTGCAGCAGTTTTTCAAATTAACTATGCAAAGCAGGTGGACAGATCTTTTGGCCACAAGTGATGGCTCTGATCTTTCACCCAGGTGATCCTTGGCCACATGAGCACGATTTCCTATCAGCTGGCAGGCCTGCCAGCCTCTGGGGTCCTGGGGGGCTGATGTGCACAGGCAGACACCCCTACTTCCACAGAGCCCCCTGCGGTGGGTGGGTCCCAAAGCTTGTATTGTCACCTCAGCTCAGTAGACACATGGTTTTTGTGGGAAAATACGTATTGGATTTTTTGCAGCTGGTGCTAATGAATCTGACTTGTTTTGCTTTCTTTAGGGGCATTACTGAGGCTCGTTTTGTTTATGTCTTTGTCCTTGGCATTCTGTTCACGGGCACCAAAGACTTGCTTAAATCTCAAATCATTGCTGCAGACTTCACGGCCAGGACTGTGGGCCTTTGGGAGATATACAGTGGTTTAGTTCTCCTGGCAGCACTGCTCCTCAGACCCCACAATCTTCCTGTCTTGGTGCTGAGCCTCGCGATCCAGACCATCATGACTCAGTTCATCTGGAGGCCCCTGAGGCACAACGTAACTGAGGTCACTGTGATGCATTACTGGTTTGGTCAAGCATTCTTCTATTTTCAGGTAGGTTTTCATCATTATGGATAGAAGACTGTTAACTTTTATGTTGTTTATCTTTTAGTTTTTCTTTAAGAAATGTTTACCATAAGCTGGGAAGTTTAGTGCAAGAACTGTTGGCATGGCAAGGTGAATTATGCTTAAATCATGCATATATTTATAAGATAAAGTACAGTTAGTTATTTAAGAGAGGCGTGCTTGGTGGCAGCGTGCAGCTGCTGTGCGGGCCTGCTTCCCGCGGGCAGTCAGGGGAGCGAGTGCTTGGCTCTGTCAGCTTTGCTGGTGACTGCTCTCCCTGCTCCCTGGCTCCCAGCACTGGGCGCCGCGGGGGCTCCGCTCGGCTGTTACTCTCCTGGGACCCGTGCTTGTCGCATCTCCTCTTCAGTGCTGAAGGGCCCGTAGAGGCAGACCCAGCCATCTCCAGGGCAGACCTCAGGGTGCAGCTGTGTGCTTGGGACAGCACTGGACAGGTGGACAGAGGTCCAGCTCCTGGCCTTGGAAGGACCGGGTTCCACCTCAGCCTTCGGCCCTGCCCTTGACCTGTTCCCCGTACCCGGAGTGCAGCTCACCAGAGTCTCCCACTTGCCCCCAGTGGCACAGCAGACCCTGCTGCCTGATCAGGAAGGTGCCCATAGGCTCCCTGTGAACTGAACAGTTCTGCCCAACGCTGAGGCCTCAGTGTCAGGAAGACTGGCTGCAGGTCACGCCCCCAAGCAAGGAGACAGCCTCTTGACATTCAGTTTGCTTCTCTGCCACATGTGCCCTCATCCCACGGCAGGACATGAAGCTTCCATGACAGGATGTGATGCTGGCACATCTCAGGCACTGCCCACAGGCAGCCAGAGCACATGTGTCTGACAGCCACGGGTGTGCCTGCAGCAGGCACCGTCAAACGTGCTGCAGGGCCCTGAGGAGCAAAATCAACACAGGTCAGCCCTGTGGAGCTGGAAAAGGTCAGTTTTCATTCCAATCCCAAAGATAGGCAGTGCCAAAGAATGCTCAAACTACCACACAATTGCACTCATCTCAGTTCAGCTCTGTTCAGTCGCTCAGTCATGTCCGACTCTTTGCAAAACCATGGACTGCAACACACCAGGCCTCCCTGTCCATTGCCGACTTCCGGAGTTTACTCAAACTCATGTCCATTGAGTCGGTCATGCCATCCAACAATCTCATCCTCTGTCGTCCCCTTCTCTGAAGGCAGGAGGCCTTCAGTCTTTCTCAGCATCAGGGCCTTTTCAAATGAGTCAGCTCTTTGCAACGGGTGGCCAAAGGATTGGAGTTTCAGCTTCAGCATCAGTCCTTCCAGTGAATATTCAGGACTGATTTCTTTTAGAATGAACTGGTTAGATCTCCTTGCAGTCCATGGGACTGTTAAGAGTCTTCTCCAGCACCACAGTTCAAAAATATCAATTCTTCAGCGCTCAGCTTTCTTTAGAGTCCAACTCTCACATCCATACAAGACTACTGGAAAAACCATAGCCTTGACTAGATGGACCTTTGTTGGCAAAGTAATGGCTCTGCTTTTTAATATGCTGTCTTGGTTGGTTATAACTTTTCTTCAGGAGGAAGGGTCTTTTCATTTCATGGCTGCAGTCACCATCTGCAATGATTCTGGAGCCCCCAAAAATAAAGTCTGTCACTGTTTCCATTGTTTCCCCATCTATTTGCCATGAAGTGATGGGACCAGATGGCATGATCTTAGTTTTCTTGATGTTGAGTTTTAAGCCAACTTTTTCACTCTCCTCTTTCACTTTCAACAAGAGGCTCTTTAGTTCTTCTTTGATTTCTGATGTAAGGGTGGTGTCATCTCCATATCTCACTTGCTGGCAAAGTAATGCTTCTCCAAGCGATTCTTCAACAGTACGTGAACCAAGAACTTTTAGCTGTTCAAGCTGGACTTAGAAAAGGCAGAGGAACCAGAGATCAAATTGCCAATATCCATTGGATCATAGAAAAAGCAAGAGAATTCCAGAAAAATATCTATTTCTGCTTCACTGACTATGCTAAAACCTTTGACTGTGTGGATCACAACAAACTGGAAAGTTCTTAAAGAGAAGGGAATACCAGACAACCTGACCTGCCTGCTGAGAAATCTGTATGTAGGTCAAGAAACAACAGTGAGAACCAGACATGGAAAAATGGACTGGTTCAAAACTGGGAAAAGAGTACATCAAGTCTATATATTGTCACCCTGCTTATTTAATTTATATGCAGGGTACATCATGCAAAATGCCAGACTGAATGAATCGCAAGCAGGAATCAAGATTGCCAGGAGAAATATCAATAACCTCAGATATGCAGATGACACCACCATTATGGCAGAAAGTGAAGAGGAACTGAAGAGTCTCTTAATGAAGGTGAAAGAGGAGAGTGAAAAAACTGGCTTAAAACTCAACATTCAGAAAAACGAAGATCATGGCATCCAGTCCCATCACTTCATGGCAAATAGATGGGGAAACAGTAGAAACAGTGACAGACTTTATTTTCTTGGGCTCCAAAATCACTGAAAATGGTGACTGCAGCCATGAAATTAAAAGAAACTTGCTCCTTGGAAGAAAAGCTATGCCCAACCAAGACAGCATATTAAAAAGCAGAAACATTACTTTGTCGACAAATGTCTATATAGTCAAAGCTATGGTTTTTCCAGTAGTCATGTATTGATGTGAGAGTCAGACCATAAAGAAGGCTGAACGCCAAAGAGTTGATACTTTTGTGGTGCTGTAGAAGACTCTTGAAAGTCCCTTGGACAACAAGGAGATCAAACATGTATCCTAAAGAAAATCAATCTCAAATATTCATTGGAAGGACTGATGCTGAAGCTGAGCCTCCAGTACTTTGGCCACCTGATGTGAAGAGCTGACTCATTAGAAAAGCCCCTGATGCTGGGAAGGATTTGAAGGCAAGAGGAGAAGGGGACGACAGCAAAATGGATGGCATCATCGACTCAGTGGACATCAGTTTGAGCAAGTTCTGGGAGAGGTGAAGGACAGGGAAGCCTGGCATGCTGCAGTCATGGGTCACAAAGAGTCAGACACAACTGAGAGACTGAACAATAACAAGGTATAAAGATTATTTACTGAAAAATTTCCAGGAGAATAAAAAAATGAATGTAATGTATATGCAAATGATATTCTCAGGTTCTAAACAACAATCTTGAAAGTTAGAAAACAATAATTCAAACCATGCCTTTAAAATTTGAAAGAGTGTAATTTCCAATCCAGAATTCTAGTCCCAGGAACACTCTTAATCAACTTCAGAAAAGAACAGAAACAGATTGTCAGGTTTCAAAATTTTTATTTATCATACATCCTTTCTGAGGAAGCTTACTGGGGAAAATGTTCCTTTGAAATAGGGAAATAGAACAAGACATAGGATACGTAATATTTCAGAAAGAAGTAAGGAGTGTTGAAAAGACCCACAGCTGCCAGATAGGAGTCAGTGAGCTCAAGGCCCCAAAGAGCATTTTCCTGAGAAAAAAAATGGCATTAAAAGATTGACCAACATGTTTACTGCATTGATTGAAGCCCTACAGCTCTGATGGAGAATCTGGAGGATGAATTAACAAAAGCACCCAGGGGAAATAGCAAAAATAGGATAATCATTAATTCTAAGAAAAACAAAACATTGTGTAAAACAGAAAATATCCTCAATACTTTATGTGACTCAGTCATGAGCTATTTATATAAAATAACATTCTAAATATTGATTTAACCAGAAACAGTTATTTAACTTGCTGGGAGAAAAGGAGGGGAGATGATAGACCCCCAAATTCCCATGTTCTATAGTAAAAGTGTTTAGATTTAATGTTTTTAGAGCAGAATATACATAACGTTTAGAAAACAGAGGGAAATATTGGAAGAATAAGTGAAAACAGTCCATAATGTTTGCTCTGGGAAGCAAGGACTAGGATGAAGAGAAAGAAAATAGCTGTTGTTTTAAATTACATGCTTTGCACTGTTATTTGTCTCTGTAAACTGTGTGCATGAATTATTTTAATAAACTTTTTTTTTAAGTATTAAGCAGTTGAAAGAAAATTTCTTTTTTTTTTTTTATTCTGACCTATTATCTGCCTCTCTACCTTCTGGTCCTAATTATCCTCCTTATGACTCAACATATAAAAGTATTGATTGTTTCTCTTCATCCTGACTATCTTTCAAGTACTTTAAACCAGATATCTTCTCCTTCCTTCAGTTTGCATGTATAAGGGCTACAACCTCCCTTTTCATTCAACTGCACGTTATATGAAACCATTGTCTCCTTGACCTGATTGCTTGTCTCTTTACTCAACAGCATGGTATCCAGAGCTAAGAAGGATACTCCAGAGATAGTCTGTCTAATTTACAGCAACATCATCACTTCTTTCATTCTGTACATTATAATCCATTAAAGACAACAAAGATCACATTAACTGTCTTAGAATCTGAAACACATTAATGCTTCACAGTGAAATTTTAAAGTCTCTTCCACCTAAAATATTCTTAAGTCACCTATCCATAGGGTGGAATTTGTTGTTTGAATTTCTTTTTCTGTATCTTCGTGAATATCCTTATATTTACTCTATTAAAGTGCAATTGATTAAATTGACCTTATAGTCAAATTAAAAAGAAAATATATTTGGCTCCTGATTTATTCATAGAAAATATTGCCCATCTCTTCCAAATTTGCATCACACATAAATGTGCTATCTATACTTTCAATTCAGGTCTTCAGTAAGAATGGCAAACACCACCAGGTTAACAACCATCTGTTAGCCTGTTTTAAGTTTCAAGTTGTTCAACTGTTAATAGATCATCAAATCTAGCCAAGAACCAGATACACCAAGTAGATAACAGTTCTATAGTGTAGCCGTTTGTTAGTGCAGTCATTGAAAAGACAAATTAATATAATTAAATGTACTGCTCTCTTTTTCTGATATGAATTATTATGAAACAAACACAGGCAGCTACTATCATGTCTATTATTAGATATTCAGACACAGAGCTGTCATTTGACTTGTCTGTTACCTTATAGAGGCAGACCTGGGTGCAGGTTTTGATTCTGGCTCCTGACTTATAGGCCTGTTTTCTAAAAGCATCTTGGGGTATGTTCCTATTGTTGCTGCTGTCGTTAGCTTAACGTGAGTTTGTGAGCCAGAGACTTTTATCTTCATACTCACACCCTGAAACCCCACGTGGACACAGCATAGCTCAGTCCTGGAGGTCATGCCATATATATTTAAATTGTAATGGGCAAACCCCAGCCTCACCAGACCCAGCTATTCCCATTGCTTTCTGCCAACTGACTGAAGACACAGCTTTAAGCCATTGGAACTTCCTAGGCAAAGAGTCTGTACTTTGACATTTGCATTTATCTCATTATGTTTGATTGGCACATTGAGATCCATAAGCTTGTGGTTAATATACTGCCAAGGATTCTTAATTAAGCTGGTTGTGCAAAAAATGCATCAGAGTCTCTTGAGAAATGTATAATCTTTGCCAGTCATTCACATTGAATTTCCTTTGCTGCTCTGGTGGCATAGCAATAGTGTTACAGGGAAAATTGGAGGTTTGACATAACAAGCTTCCAGTAATCTGGTCCTGCCATTTGAGATGGGAAGCTAGAAAAACCGTCATGATAGAGAGGGGAGACAGCAGAATTTGTTGTTGTTTAGCCGCTAAGTCGTGTCCAACTCTTTGTGACCACATAGACTGTAGTACACCAGACTCCCCTGTCCTTCACTAGTTCTCAGAGTTTGCTCAAATTCATGTCCACTGAGTCAGTGATGCTATCTAACCATCTCATCCTCTGCAGCAGCCCCCCTCCTTTTTTTTGCCTTCAAACTTGCCCAGCATCATAGGCTATTCCAGTGAGTCAGTTCTTTGCATCAGTCGGCCAAAGCATTAGAGTTTCAGCTTCAGCATCAGTCCTTCCAATGATATTCAGGCTTGATTTCTTTAGGATTGACTGATTTGATCTCCTTGTTGTCCAAGGGAATCTCAAGAGTCTTCTCCAGTGCCACAATTGGAAAGCATCAGTTCTTCAGACCTTAGCTTTCTTTATGGCACAATGCTCACATCCATAAGTGAGTACTGGAAAAACCACAGCTTTGACTATATGGACTTTTGTTGGCAAAGCGAGGCCTCTATTTTCAATATGCTGTCTAGAGTTTCCCTGGTAGCTCACGCAGTAAAGCATCTGTATGCAACACAGGAGACTCCGGTTCAATCCCTGAATTGGGAAGATTCCCTGGAAAAAAGAATGGCAACCAACTCCGGTATTCTTGCCTTTAGAATTCCATGGACAGAGGAGCCTGGCAGACTACAGTCCATAGGGTCGCAAAGAGTCGGACATGACTGACTTTCACTTTCACTAGCTTTGTCATAGCTTTTCTTCCAAGGAGCAAGTATATTTTAATTTCATGGTTTCCGTTTTTTCCCCTTCTATTTACCATGAAGTGATGGGACCAGATGCTGTGATCTTAGCTAGTGTCCTGTAAGGCAATGGGTCTCAAAGTTTGCTGCCAGGACCAGCAAGACCATTATCAACTGGCAACTTAGAAATGCAAATTTTCAAGTCCCACTACAGAGCTTTTTAATCAAATCTTCAGGGAAGGGCCCAGAAATGGATGCTTTAACAAGTCACCCAGATTGCTTTGAAGCAGTCCAGTTTGAGAACCACTGCTATAAAGGAACCACTGAGATTTTCCAAGATGGGAACCTCTCAAAGGAGATGATAGAGTGATTCTGAGCAAAGCAAGGACAGCTTGTGGAGGACTCAAGGCTGAGTGGACTCACTTTCTCACTTTTTCCCCTGTCTGCTTGGCTGTCATTGCATTAGCATCCTCTGTGTGGCCAAAGTCACAGGGACCCCAGTGTCCATCAGACATCCTTAGAAGTTCCTTCAGGAAGCAGCATTCCCGTAGAAGAGGTATGATGGCTTTTCTCCCCATGATCCATTACCTGCCAAAGTAACTTCCACTTTTATCTTCTGTTTCCTTCACTCTACCTCAGGACCATAAGCCTGGGGGAACATTAACTTTGTAGACTGCAGACATGCATTAATATTGTTCACATATTCCCTCCTTATCCTGTTCAGGGTTACTCCGGGCATTCCCTCTGTGGCCTGACCAGCAGCATGTGGTTTAAATACAGTCAAGAGATCAGTAGTAAGCCACTGAGGGCTGGGCAGCTCTTTTTCCCTTACACCCTGTTGAAATCAAATGATCCCACTCTCAGTTTTGTTCCAAACCCCTAAGTGATGTTGAGACATCTCAACTCTGATGTGCACGCTGAGAATCTGCTAAATAAAGAGAATGAGTGTCGGGCTTTACTCCAAGTAGGATTTGGTGCCGTTTCTCTCGATTGTCATATATACCAAATATCCCTATAACATGCAACCCTGCACACCAGTTATCCTACTAGTAACAGAAGGCCTATGAGGGTACATGCTGAAACAAGTGCATTTAAATCTTTTCAATCTGTAGATTCCTAGGTTGTTTTCCTCTTGCTATTCACTCGGTGTGCCTAACCTTTGGCAAACAACTGCAGAGCTGTGATCGAGCCACGAGTTTTATTTACTGCCTTTAGTCATTTTCAGTTTCTTTGCAGAACCAAATGCTAGAGTAAAAGTTAATGGAAAGCAGGTTAGTGTAAGCTCCATTCTGACCCCACATATTACCAAAAATCCCTGCATGAACTTAAGGCAAGGACGTAGTTTCTGCTTTGACCTGGAACACCATAAATCCAATAACTATGGTTCCACCACCCCCAAGACAACTGGCATGGCTGCTTCCCAATATTTATTACCACATGTAAGAACTTACAAATGCCAACATGAGTATATTGCCTACACCTGGAAAATTATTTCCGGTTTGTCAGAAAATCCAAAATGCTTTTGTTTGATGTTAGTGTGGTGCAGTTATTGTTCAGTGCCATTTGTATGACAATCACTTCACAGCATCAGAAGGGGTGGGAGTCTCCAGGAGAACCTCCAGGTCTCATATTGTATCATCCTTTTCTCCATAAATGCCAACTAACAAGCCTCTCTTCATATGTGCCAGCATTTAAAGATTTCAAAGACACAGGTAGCCAGTGAGTTGTATTCATAGTTATCTGCTATAGTTAGTTGTTATTTTGCATGAGTGAGAAAATGTGTTTGATGAGCAATTCCATGAGTATCGCGTCTGTGTCAGCCACTGTGCTGGGGACAGTGGACCCTGCCCCTGCCTCAGGAAGCTGACATCCTTTGGCACCATTAGGAGTCCAAGTGGCTCTCTCCCTGCTGGTTTACCAACACGCTTAAGTATCTCATGTTATCTCAGCAGTTCTTAGATATTCTTTGTTGCACTATGGGAAGGAGTTAGTTATATTGGCATTGTAACATAGCTACTAAAAAGGCACTTAAACTCTTAATTCATAGTGTCTAATAGTCAATTCACTTCAGTTCAGTCGCTCAGTCGTGTCTGACTCTTTGTAGTCCCATGGACTGCAGCACATCAGGCTTCCCTCTCCATCACCAACTCCCGGAGCTTGCTCAAACTCATGTCCATTGAGTCGGTGATGCCATCCAACCATCTCATCCTCAGTCATCCCCTTCTCCTCCTGCCCTCAATCCTTCCCAGCACTGGGGTCTTTTCGACTGAGTCCATTCTTCACATCAGGTGGCCGAAGTATTGGAGCTTCAGCTTCAGCATCAGTCCTTCCAATGAACATCCAAGACTGATTTCCTTTAGGATTAACTGGTTGGATCTCCTTGAAGTCCAAAGGACTCTCAAGAATCTTCTCCAACACCACAGCTCAAAAGCATCAATTCTTCAGTGCTCAGCTTTCTTTATGGTCCAACTCTCACATCCATACATGACTACTGGAAAAACCATTGCTTTGACTAGATGACCTTTGTTGGTAAAGTAATGTCTCTGCTTTTTAATATGCTGTCTTGGTTGGTCATAGATTTTTCCTCCAAGAAGTGAGCATCTTTTAATTTCATGGCTGCAGTCACCATCTGCAAACCCAAGAAAATAAAGTCTGTCACTGTTTCCATTATTTCCCCATAGATTTGCCATGATGGACAAGATACCATAATCTTCTTTTTTTGAATATTGAGTTTTAAATAAGATACAGTTTTCAGGAAGAAAGATTTTTCTTTAAAAAATCAATAGTAACAATAAATTATGTACTTAGAAAAAAAATATGAATGTGAAACCACATGTAATCTTGACCACCAGGGAAAAAAAAAACTTGAAATTTTTGTGTAACTCTATAGATACAACTATTTACAAACACCAAATAAAGATTAAATTTGTATTAAGTAGCTTCAAATCTGGTTTTTATATGAGCATTTTTCTTTTCATTTAAGTTACAATGGTTACATAATATTCCACTATTTGAAATATGCTATGATTTTTTTAAACCATCTTCTACTGTAGTACATTTAATCTTCCTAAGGTGAAAGAGGAGAGTGAAAAAGTAGACTTAAAACTCAACATTCAGAAAACTAAGATCACGGCACTTTATGGCAAATAGATGGGGAAACAATGGAAATAGTGACAGACTATTTTCTTGGGCTCCAAAATCACCGCAGATGGTGACTGTAGCCATGAAATCAAAAGACTCTTGCTCCTAAAAAAAGCTATGACGAACCTAGACAGCATATTAAAAAGCAGAGACATTACTTTACTAACAGAGGTTTGTCTAGTCAAAGCTATGGTTTTGATGTACTGATGTGAGAGTTGTTGTGTATTCATGTATGGATGTGAGAGTTGGAGTATAAAGAAAGCTGAGCGCCGAAGAATTGATGCTTTTGAACTGTCGTGTTGGAGAAGACTCTTGAGAGTCCCTTGGACTGCAAGGAGATCAAACCAGTCAATCCTAAAGGAAATCAATCCTGAATATTCATTGGAAGGATTGATGTTGAAGCTGAAACTCCAATACTTTGGCCACCTGATGCAAAGAACTGACTTATTGGAAAAGACCCTGATGCTGGGAAGGATTGAAGGCAGGAGGAGAAGGGGACGACAGAGGATGAGATGGTTGGATGGCATCACCGACTCAATGGACACGAGTTTGAGCAAGCTCTGGGAGTTGGTGAAGGACAGGGAGGCCTAGCGTGCTGCAGTCCATGGGGTTGCAAAGAGTCAGACACAAGTGAGCAACTGAACTCAATTGAACTGAACTGAATGTTTCATCAGTTTTAAGGACTAATGTTCTATGACTAACATTCTGATACATATTTGTCTTTATTTCTAATTTATCCTTAGGCTGTATACCTAGAAGCAGATAAATACCTAGGTTAAGAATTATTAGATCTTTTACTATCTTGGTTACGAATTGGCAAAAATGTTTTCCAGAAATGTTATACCAATGTAAATTCTCATCAGGTATATTTTAAGAGCACCTCTGAGACCATGAGTTTATTTGTTTGTTTGTTTTTCAAAATCTTGTATAAGACATTAAAACATCTTATAAGTCAAAAAGTGTATAGTTTTCCTAAACAATCTTTCCTCCAACTGACTGTTTTTAACATTATTCTTTGTACCATTTTGTTCAGGATATATGGGCTGCACAGATAAGATGAATGTTTTCTAGAACAGTAATCTTATAAAAGCTATGATGTGGTCATCACAGGGTGTATCCTATGCCCTTTTTTTGCTTATGCATGTGTGCACAGTCGTGTCTGATTCTTTGCAACCCCATGGACTGCAGCCTACCAGGCTCCTCTGTCGATGGCAAGAATACTGGAGCGGGCTTCCATTTCCTCCTCTTTGCTTATATCATCCTGTTTTTTCTTTTCTTTTGGAAAAGCATATCATATCTTCCCTTAGGCACAGGATATACAGGGTGTGACCAAGGCTGGTTATTCCAATATGGTCATGTGATTTTACTGGCACAGTCACAGTGTTTCCTAAGAGCTAAGAGGGAGTCCAGGAAGTCATTCTGACGATCACAAGAGGAGCCCCTGCCTGCAGATGGAAATTAAGTGGAGACAAGCGAAAGAGTGCAGGAGAACCCTGAGGACAATTTCTGATTGCCAGGATGCAGCTATTAGCTGAAGTTGGCTCTGTTCCAAGAATTCTAAGTTTCATGAGACAGTAGTTACTATTTAGTTCAAATAGGTTATAGACTTTTTTGATACCTTCAAACCAAAAAAAAACAAAAACCTTATTTGAATATACAACTCCAAACTATCCCACAGAGCTATAGGAGATATAAAATCTTAGGCCAAGTCAGAACCACATTGAAGTGAACAGAGGACTTTAACAACGCTATAGACTGTTGAACCTAATAGACATATACAGAATATCTCAACCAACAAGAGCAGAATAGATATTCTCATGGACACATTGAACATTCTCCACATATTAGACAACAAAACAAAATAGCTGTCCTTTCTGCCTCCATATATCTAGGCATATAAGGCATCTAGATATATGCCTTATATCTAGAAAGGCAGCTCCTTTCTGCCTCCTTATGTCTAGTAAGAGAATCACTAGCCCACTTCAACTGGAAATGTACCAAAAAGATAATGGGAATATAGTTCAGTCAAACAGGCAGTTTACAAAGTCAACAGTCATGCATTAAATCTATAGAGTTCTATGCAATATGCTTCTTATATTCTCATTTTCACAACTGCAGATTCAACCAAACATAGACCAAAAATATATTTTAAAAAATCAAGAAAGTTTCTGAAAGCAAAACTTGAATTTGCCCTGCACCAGGAACTATTTATTTTTTTTATTTCAGAATTTACTATTTATTTCAAAATTTACCTTGTGTTTACAACTATTTGCATAGCATCTACATTGTATTAGGCATTATATTAATAAGTAATCTAGAGATAAGTTTAAGTATATGGGAGGATATGTGTAGGTTATATGCAAATACCACATGATTTTGTATGATGAGTTTGAGCATCTGTATGGGGTCCTGGAATGAGTCCCTGAGAATTTCAAGGGACAGTTGCATTTTGTTCTCTTTTCTCGCCTTACATATTCTCCTGGCCACCTCAGTCTTCTCTATGACTTTGACTACCATGTCTATATGAATATTCCCCAACTTTATATTCCCAGCTTGGATGACTATAGTCTTCTCTATAGTCTTAGATAACCAAGATGCTGATAGACATCACCTCGATATCTCACTTAATCTTCCATTTGTTCAGGCTGAATTTGTCTCTTTCCTCTTTGTCTCATTTTGGTTAACAGTACCATTATGTACCTAGCACTCAAACCAGAAATCTTCTAGTCATTCCATATAGTTTTCCTTCCCACACACATATGACTAGTGAGTACTAGTTCCTATTTACTCAGTTTCTCCTAAATTTCCACTGCTGTTATTCTGATGCAAACCATTATCATCTCGCATACAGATCAAGGCAACCATCTCCTGCCACCCTACCCTCTCCTGTTACCCCATCCTTCTTTGTGCTTTAAGAATAGAAACCAGATATATTACTCTTCTATTGAAAGCCCTTCACTGATCCCCTTTAAGATAATGGGTGAAATCCAAATGTTGCATAGCTTAAACCATTCTCAATAATCCGACTATGACCTACCTTACCTGTAATCATGTTTGGAGCTATTATATTTGCTTCCTTTTTTAAGACTCAGACTGGACCTATTTTATTATTACTCCTTCCCTGGAGGTTCTCATTCTGCAGCTGGAAGAGAAAAACCTTTCTTCTCTCTTGATGGAGTTATCAGCATGTGGGACTCTAACTCCCTGTGTTCGTGTTCTTCACCCTGTAGAGAGATCCCGGCAGAGTGAAAAGGAACGAACGATAAGATGCAAAACAAAGAAGAGATTAGAGACAAAGGTGGAGAAACAGAGCACTAACAGAAGTTGTGTCTCTGGATCCCGTTGCCCTAAAGATTACTGTTGACTTTCTGCAGTTCAGATTTCTCTTATATGTTTAAGTTCACTTGAGCTGTATTTCTCTTGCATCAGAGTAGTGATTTATATACATAATTGAAACTCATACATTCAATGTGTAGCCATAAAGTACCACATGAACACATTCCCATTATATGTCACTGTGTCTGATACAGCATTTCTCTTCATTTTTTAAGTGAATGAGCTTGAAGAATAATTCTTCAAGATTCTGTTTAAACATCAAATCTTACCAAGTTACTTCTTGATAACTTCAGATTAAGCTGACCATTATATTTTGAGAGCCTCTTCATACATACAGAATTTACCCTTTTATATTTATTCATATCCTTTATTAGGTGGTAAAATTTTGGAAAAAAGGGACCCTTCCTTCTTCATTTTTGTCATTGATCATAGTGTCTGAGATAGAGAAAGTGCCAAATTAATATTTGTTAAATGATGGATGATTTTGCAATTTATGTTTACTATTTTAAATGGGAATTATTTTTGTGTTTGGGGATGTTTTATCAATTTGCTTTTGGACATACTTGTAGGAACCTTCATATTATCACTTTATTTATACACTATGGGAACAAAGAAAGGAACAAATGCTATTGCTTTCATTTTATACAAAGTATAAATAAGTCAATTTATAGTATTTTGTGAACATGTAAGTTAGAAAAATAAATGGGATTAAACCAAAAGGAAATCGCCCTTAGGACATAGGTTCCTAAGCATTGTGAAGTGAGACTGATATTAACAAGCAGCAATCCAGTGGAGACTAAGCCAAGTGTTGAGGTAAAGCTTTTAGAGTAGATACCCTTACAATTGGGCTTCCCTGGTGGCTCAGACCGTAAAGCGTCTGCCCGCAATGCGGGAGATCTGGGCTCGATCCCTGGGTTGGGAAGATCCCTGGAGAAGGAAATGGCAACCCACTCCAGTATCCTTGGCTGGAGAATCTCATGGATGGAGGAGCCTGGTAGGCTACAGTCCACAGGGTTGCAAAGAGTCGGACACAACTAAGCAACTTCACTTCACCCTTACAATTATCAATTTTTTTTCCATTTATTTTTATTAGTTGGAGGCTAATTACTTTACAATATTGTAGTGGTTTTTGCCATACATTGACATGAATCAGCCATGGATTTACATGTGTTCCCCATCCTGATCCCCCCTCCCCGCTGCCTCCCCATCCCATCCCTCTGGGTCATCCCAGTGCACCAGCCCCGAGCACATGTCTCACGCATCCAACCTGGACTGGTGATATGTTTCACACTTGATAATACACATGTTTCGA
The DNA here is from genome assembly GCF_019320065.1 of Cervus canadensis. NCBI lineage: Eukaryota > Metazoa > Chordata > Mammalia > Artiodactyla > Cervidae > Cervus > Cervus canadensis. The sequence continues at coordinate 1,082,463 of NC_057419.1, read as the reverse complement.
TGCTGTTCTCTCAATTTCAAATCTGGTATGTGCAATCACCAGACTTAAGCCTCATATTCATTTTTCAAAGATTAACAACAATAAATTGATGTACCTATACACAACTGGGGCTTCTGTCATAGCTCAGTTGGTATATAGTTAATTTACTATCTTTACTGTGTGTTTGCCTTTACCAATGAGATTTTTCCTTTCATAATTTTCATGTTTTTAGTTGTGGCCTTTTCTTTTTTGCTTAAAGAAGTTCTTTTAACATTTCTTATAAAGCTGGTTTGGTAGTGATGAACTCTTTTTAGATTTTGTTTGTCTGTAAAACTCTTGATTTCTTAATAGCTTTGCTGGGTGGAATACTCTTGGTTATAGGTTTTCCTCTTTCATTATTTTAAATATATCATATATATCAAAAATATATAAGATATATTTTAAATATATCTCTTCTGACCTATAGCGTTTTTGCTGAAAAGTCTGCTGATGATGATAGACTTATGGGCATTCCCTTGTATATAACTTGTTGCTTCTCCCTTGCTGCTTTTAATATTCTCTTTTTATTTTTAACTTTTGCCATTTTAATGACAGTGTGTCTGATGTAGTCCTCTTTGATTGATCCTATCTGGGACTCTGTGCTTACTGGGTCTGGATTTCTGTTCCATTTCCTAGATCAGGGAAGTTTTCAGCTAGTATGTCTTAAATACATTTTCTGCCACTTTCTCTTTTATTCTGGGATCCCTATAATGTGAATGTTTGTACACTTGATGTTGTCCCAGAGATGTCTTAAGTAGTCCTCATCTCTTTTTATTCTTTTTAATTTTTTCTGTTCAGGGGCTGTGGTTTCCACTGCTTTGTCTTCCAGCTTGCTAATTTATTCACCTGTATCTTTTAATCTACTGCTAATTCTTTCTAGTGTATTTTTCATTTCAGTTACTGTACTATTCACTCTCTTTGGTTTGTCTTTATATTTTCTAAATCTTTGTTTAAACATGCTGGCTTGTGACTCCATTCATCTATTCTTTTCCTGAATTCTTTGATCATCTTTATGATCATTACCTTGAACTCCTTCTCAGGTAGATTGCTTCTCTCCACTTCAGTCAGCTCTTCTGGGGTTTTGTCTTGTCCTTCTGTTTGGAATATGTTTCTCTCTCAGCTCGTTTTGTCTAGTTTGATGTTTTTATTTCTATATATCTAGTTCAGTTCAGTTCAGTCACTCAGTCGTGACCGACTCTTTGCAACCCCATGGACTGCAGCATGCCAGGCCTCCCTGTCCATCACCAACTGCCAGAGTTTACTCAAACTCACGTCCATTGAGTCGGTGATGCCATCCAACCATCTCATCCTCTGCCGTCTCCTTCTCCTCCCACCTTCAATCTTTCCCATCATCAGGGTTTTTTCAAATGAATCAGCTCTTCGCATCAGGTGGCCAAAGTATTGGAGTTTCAGCTTCAACATCAGTCCTTCCAAAGAATATTCAGGACTGATTTCCTTTAGGATTGATTGGTTGGATCTCCTTGCAATCCAGAGGACCCTCACGAGTCTTCTCTAACACCACAGTTCAAAAGCATCAATTCTTCAGTGCTCAGCTTTCTTTATAGTCCAACTCTCATATCCATACAAGACTACTGGAAAAACCATAACCTAGATGGACCTTTCTTGGTAAAGTAATGTCTCTGCTTTTTAATATGCTGTCTAGGTTGGTCATAACTTTTTTTCCAAGGAGAGCATGTATCTTCCCAGAGCATGTATCTAGTAGGTTGTTTGTATTTCCTGACATCAGAGAAGTGGCCCTTTGTAGGAAACATCTGTACATTCCAGCAGCACTCTGCCGGGAGCCATTATGGGAGATCCTACCCATGACGAGGTCATGAAGAAAATACCTGACAGGCAAGGCCGTTCAGGATCCCATCCATGACGAGGTCATGAGGAAAAAACCTGACATGCAAGGCCATTCAGGATACAAGGGACCCTCCAGGTTGGCCTCTGCCTCTACCCCACCCTGTATCCTCCCCCCTTTTCTGCTGTTGTTCTTGTTTGCCCTGCTGCAGATTCTTGTGCTGCCTGCCGAGAGCTCTCCTGCTCCTCTTTCATTGAATAAAGACCAACTTAAAATGCTAATTAATAAATCTCCTGGACGCTGGTACCCTATGAAGGGGCCAGGGATGAAGGAAATGCTTCAATTCTAACCCTTTTGCTGGCATTCTGGCTTGTTTGATAAATGTGTGCTTTCATTGCAAAAAATGCTCATGATTATTCTAAACATCCTAAGCACAGTACACTAACAAAAGAAACTATTAAGCATAGGCCCCTCTGCGGGGTGAGAAAAGCTCCACAAATAATAGTTACAAATGTGCCTAATAGAAAATACTTTAGATAGAGATTAGCTGGTGACTTCTTGAAGGTAGTTAACTTTTAGACTAAGAGCCTGTTTTGTGCTATATCTCCTGTTTTTTCAGTCCTTCGCATTTCTGTTCTGTAAAAATGTAATCCTATCTAGTTCCCATGGATATGACATCTATTAGAAAGAAAATAGATTAATCACAAGAAAAACAGGGTTGGCTACTGAAGTTGCCAAAAGTTACACCAGGTGCAAGCCATAAATTGTCAACAGGCCTGAAAGCCAAAAGATATTATACACAGAGATTAACCATAAAAAAGGCCCTTTTTTTATGGGCACATAATAGGCACAGAGCCCTTTGGGGGGTGAGGAAGCCCTATTAGAGAACACAAAAAATATTGTTTTAAAAGTGGTTATTGGATCAACGTTTGATTGATGTTAATGTGCTGAGGTTGTGCTGTGGAAACTATTGTTAATATAGTTGGAGATCTAGAAAAATAAGAGTTTAGTCCTAGTGTAAAAACAATATCTTAATTATTAATTTTAACCAGGAGTGCTAAACAGGGGCTGCCTCAGCAGAGCCGCAGAGTCTTTGTGTGTTAAATTTTTTAGATAAATTTAGATGAGAACTTCTGCAAAAAGACTGACCTTTGTGTTAACAAGATTGTATTTCTACTATGTTACAACCTGCTGTACCATGAGACTGCCACTTTTCTGTTTTCTGCTAAGCTCAAGGCCAGAAGATAATGTACAAAAAAATCTATGGGAAAAGACTCATAAACAAAAAATATACAGAGAACACCTGGTTTCATGAAGGACAAGCTGATGTAATGTTAAACTAAGTCTGTATGCTTACCGCCCCCCGCCCCCCTTAGAAATGTACCAACTTAGGGTATAAGGGCTACAGTGAAAAATAAAACAACTGCCAGACTCTGCTGCACATCCCAGTCTGGTCTCTCTCTCTCTCTCTCTCTCTCTCTCTCTCCCACGCACTGACACTCTTCATTCTGAGGGTTCCCCTGGATCCTGCTGGGGCCAGACCCTGGAAGCGCTCTCTCCTCTGATCACCAGAGCTATGTATTCCAGGTGTGACCCTTATGTGGGCAGCGCAGGTCCTTCTGTTGTGGCAGAATGACTACTGTGGGTGGTTTGGTAGATGTGACTGGCCCTCAGTCCAGTTACTTGCCATGCCCTGCCTTGTGTGGAGGCTCCTGGCCAGTGGCTGATGGAGCTAAGTCCTGGCTGTGGAGCTGTGGACATTCCCAGGGCTAGTGTTGGCTTAGTGGTGGTTAGAGTTGTGTTCTGGGGTGGGTGGTTGTGGGGCTGAGGTTCCTAGTTCTAGTATGTCAGCCTGCTGCTGTGTAGGGCTGGTTCCTAACATGGCTGCCTCTGGGTTCTGGGGTGTCCAGAAACTGGTGCTGGTCCATTGATGAGTGGGGCTGGATACCTGGGTAGCTGGCTGAATAGTCCAAGGTATCTCAGAGATCATGTTGGCCTGCTGGTGGGTAGGGTTGGGGTTCAGGGCATCCCAGGGCTATTGCTCACCCACCAGTGGGTAAAGTCAGGCCCTGGGACTAGTACTTGCCTGTTGGCAGGTGGAGGCAGGTCTTGAAGTCACTGGCTGCAGGGCCCAAGTGTCTCAGAACTAACGTTGAAATGCTGGTCAGTGGGACCTGGGCTCAGGGAGTCCTGGGTCTAGTGCTGGCTCACTACTAGGTGAATCCAGGTCTTGGAATTGCTGTCTGCAGGGCTCTGGGGGGGTCTCAGGGCTAGTATATGTGCACTGGTATGTGAGGCTGGGTCCTGGGCCCTCTAGTAGATAGAGCTTGCTTTAGGCTGAGAGGCTATTAAGGCAACCTCCTGCTGGTGGATGGGGCTGTATCCCCACCTAGTAGTTGCTTGGCCTGAGGTGCCCCAGCACTTTGCCAACAGGCTGCTGGGTGGGGCCAGTTCATGGTGCTAATGAGCTGGAGGGAGAATTCCACACTGGCACTTTCCAGCACCAGTGTCCACATGGTCAACAAGCTCCCTCAGAATGACTGCTGCCAGTGTCTATGTCCCCAGGGTGAGCTGCAGTTGCCTCCTGACTCCAAGAGGCTCTCCAGGATTGGCAGGTATGTCTGACTCAGGCTCCTTTCAAATTATTGCTTCCTCCCTAGGTTCCAGAGCATGTGAGATTTTGTGTCATTTAAGAGTGGAGTCTCTATTTCTCACAGACATTTATTTGGGTGTCCCCAAAGTAAACCCTTGTGGCCTTCAAAGCCAAATGTTCTGAGGGCTTATCTTCCTGGTACAGGGGCCCTGGCATGTGTTACCTGATATGTGGCTCAGATCCCTTGCTCCTTTGGGAGAACCTCTGCAATTGTAATTATCGTTGTGTTTGTGGGCTGCTTACCCTGGGGTTTGGGTCTTGACTGTACTGTGACTCTTCCCCTCCTACCCTTCTTGTTGTGATTCCTTCTTTATACCTTTAGCTGTAGAAGATCTTTTCTAGTAGGTCTTTTCTGCTTTCTCATCAATAGTTGTAATGTTGGTGTACCCATGGCAGGAGGTGAGTTCAGGGTCTTCCTACTCTGCCATCTTGCAACAAAGATTTCTCATTATGGTTTAAGTTGCATTTCCCTACGACTAGTGATATTGAGCATCTTTTCATGTACAGTGGTGTTATCCCTTAAATTTCATTTCTGAGTATCCATTGCTGCTGCTGCTGCTGCTAAGTCACTTCAGTTGTGTCCGACTCTGTGCGACCCCATAGATGGCAGCCCACCAGTCTCTGCCGTCCCTGGGATTCTCCAGGCAAGAACACTGGAATGGGTTGCCATTTCCTTCTCCAATGCATGAAAGTGAAAAGTGAAAGTGAAGTTGCTCAGTCGTGTCTGACTCTTTGCAACCCCATGGACTGCAGCCTACCAGGCTCCTCTGCCCATGGGATATTCCAGGCAAGAGTACTGGAGTGGGTTGGCATTGCCTTCTCCGAGCAATACAATCATTTTTTTTTAAAATATTGACCTCACATCCTGTGGTGCTAGAGAAGACTCTTGAGAATTGCTTGGACTGCAAGGAGATCAAACCAGTCAATCCTAAAGGAAATAAACCCAAATATTCATTGGAAGGACTGGTGGTGAAGCTGAAACTGCAATACTTTGGCCATCAGATGCAAAAAGCCAACTCATTGGAAAAGAGTTGGCTAATGCTGGGAAAGATTGAGGGCAAGAGAAGGGGGCAACAGAGGATGAGATGGTTGAATGACATCACTGACTCAATGGACATGAGTTTGGGCAAACTGTAGGACATAGTGAAGGACAGGGAAGCCTGGTGTGCCATGGAGTCACATAGCGTCAGACGTGACTTAGTGACTGAACAACAACAACACGTCCTACATTGCTGCAAAATTAAATTATTATTTTTTTTTTGTATAGTCAGCACATATATTTATGCCATTTGTGAACAAAGAAAGCATGTTTTTTGCTTTCCCACCTTTATGACTTTTACTTTTTATTTCCCTGACTGGGGCCACTAACATAACGTTGGATAGGAGGGGTGAGAATGGCCATCCTTGTGTTCCTGACCCTGGGGATGAGAAACATTCATTCTGTCACCATTGGATGTAATGTTAGTTGCACTCTCTTTCAGATTTAGGATGTTCATTTTAGTTTGCTGAGAGTTCTGTGATACTAAACAGGTCTTGAAATTTATCATATGTATTATTTTGGGTATATCTTGAAATGTTTTTTCTTCTTTATTCTGTTAATGTGGTAATTTACATAAATTGATTTTTTAATGTTAAGCCAGTCTTGTATTTCATGATATATCATCCTTTTTACATATTACTGGATTTATTTTGCTCATTTTAAAAGGGTTTCTGCATTCTACTTATGAGTGGGTTTGTTGTAATTTTCTTTTTATCACCCTCCTTGTCAGATATTAGAACTATGGTCATGCTGGCTTATTAAATGACTAGAGCAATGCTTCTTCTTATGTCTATGGAAGGATGTATGCAATAAAGTTTTTATTTCTTGAAGTGTTAGTTACAGTTTTCTTGGGTTGCTGCCTTGGTCTTGAGTTTTGTTTGAGGATATATTTTTGTTTAATTTACAGTTTTATTTTCTTTATTATAGAATTCAGATTTTCTACTTCTTCTTGTGCCTTTTGTATTATTGTAAAAAATTATTCTTTATTGCTCATCTCTAAAATAAACTTACTTCCATGTCATGCACTCAGGACTCCTCCCCCTGCCCCCATCATCTTACTATTTCATAAATGCTAGGAATTGTAAGGATATTACATTAAAGCTGTCATTGTATCCTGGGCATCATCACTCATAGCATCTAGTCTAGGGGGAGATTTAAGATAGATACTCAATATTTGGTTATTGTTCTTCCTGTTGTCCTTTTTGTCCTCAACTCTTGCTGGAATCTCTCTTTGTTCTGTTAGTAGACCTTTATAGAGAAGATCTGTAAATAGTTTGGAGTTTTGCTTTCCCTTGATTCAGAAAGGATTTGTTGCTGTTTTTCAGTTGCTCATTTGTGTCTGACTCTTTGCAACCCCATGGACTGCAGCACACCAGGCTTCCCTGTCCTTCACTATCTCCTGGAATTTGCTCACACTCATGTCCATTGAGTTGATGATGAGTCAGAAAGGATGCTATGCATATTAACTCAGTATTCATAAGGGATTTTAATATAAAAAGTATCCAAACATGTTAGGAATTTCTTGGCTATTGAGCAAGCAATTCCTCTTTCCCTTACTGGCATGTGGCTCGAGGAGCAGAGCATCAGTGTGCTTGTTTTCCTATGGAAAAATATCCAAAGAAAATAAGAAGCCACTCTTGGCTGTTTCATAGATGCTGACTTGCTAGACCTCTTCAGCCTCCTTTGCCAACATTTGATGACATTGAGATGTGCCAAATAAGAATATGATTTGAAAAGGAGCTACATAGTTATGGAGAAAGGACATGTTTGGAGGGAAACACATTCAGGGCCATAAGTTGATGGGCTTTAAGACTAATGAAGAAAGCCCTTCCTCCTTACAGACCATCAGAACTGTAAGAGACCGTGGACATGACTTGATCCAAACCTCTTATCAAACAGGCAGAGAGACTACTGCCCAGAGAGGTGGCACAATTTATTCTGTTCAGGCAGTGAGTGAAGGTGAGGTTAGGACCAGGAGCTCAGTCTTCGACAACCCCAGCTGATTGCTTTCTGCAGCTGCAGGCTGTCTCCTTTACTTCAATTTAGGCCTTTTATTTCCATGTTCACTAACCTACCCGAACAACTAACCTTAGAGAGTAAATACTGCTACTTCTCTCCTCTCTTTGTTCCCTTACATTCTTACCCAGAGGAAGATTCTGATAATTCACTGAGCCATGGTTTACTAGTGATGTAATTTCCAGGCATTAATATCAAGAACCATGTGCAATTTTTCTCTCCTTTGTTCTGTGTTGTTTCTTCACAGGCTAAGAGGAAGAAGTAAGCATTCTCTACCAAGTGACTGACTGGGTAGTTGGATTCAGGGCTGTTCTTGGGGCCAAATTACCTACTTAACAATTTTCAAGCATTATGGGGAATATAGATTGACAGAGTTACTCTTGGAAAGAGGAGGTACTAGGATCTAAGTGTTATGTACAAATATTTACAGTCTCTACACATGCTGCTGCTGCTGCTGCTAAGTCACTTTAGTCGTGTCCAACTCTGTGTGACCCCATAGACAGCAGCCCACCAGACTCCTCTGTCCCTGGGATTCTCCAGACAAGAATACTGGAGTGGGTTGCCATTTCCTTCTCCATCTACACATGCTAGGTGCAGGGAATTCTACAGTGAATATACCAGACATGGTTACTGCTTGCAGGGAGCTAACATTGCAGTGGGAAAAAGTGCAATAAATACAAAAATAAATAAATAAAAAAGCAAGATGTCACAGATGGTGATAAGACCCTTGAAAGAAATACCTTGAGACAGAGGGCCATGTGATAAAGGAAGCAGAGACTGATGAGATGAGGCTGCCCTGCCAGCCAGCCCCAGGTCATTTACCTGGCTGTTTCCATGGTGCACAATAAGCATCTATCTTGTTTAATATTGATTAAATTGGGTCTCTATTAGTATGGGTGCACTAGTATGCTATCAGATATACTTGATTATAGTGGGAGATGGTCCAGAGTACAGCAGGGGCCCAGGGAGTTCAGACTCCCCCAGGCATCTAAGGGAGACCCTCGGGAGCTAGTGTTTTCACACACTTGTCCCTGTCAGTATTATTCCCATCAGTATGTGTCCTGAGATCCAGTAGCCACTTGTTAAACATTTCATGAAAGAATTAATGAATCACCTCTGTTCCCATTCCTGATGGAACCAGTCTATTGGAAGACTAACTGGTGGGGTAACAACCTGAAAAGATTATATTTCCCTCCAATAAGTGCTTTAACTACATTCTGAGGACTATCCCCTTGCCATCCCTGAAGAAGATCTTCGGCAATTTCCATTACCCTGAGATTTTATCCTTTCTACTGGTGCAAACCATTCAGTTGAAACTCCCACTCTCTCACCAATGAAATGTCATTTCATCTTGTCTCCCCAGAACAATGTTGGGCAGGTACCCTGGCTTCTTGAAGTGGAGGGGAAGGTGAAGTCTGATCAAGAGACCCCTCCCCTCTCCTCTTCAAGATCTTGCTTCTCCCATGTCCTCAGCATGGGCTCCTGGAGGGCCCTGTGGGGCCTCCTACTTCTCAGGGTCCAAGTAGGACAGTTCTGGGTGAGGGTTGACTCTTGTGCTCCCCCGCCCGGCCCCCACTGTCATCAATAGTGGGATGTCCTCCTGCCTCTGGTAGTGTCTGCCTCTGTGTAGAGCATACTTGTGCAGGATCAACTCAGTTCACTTAACCCAGGTGGAAGCCAGGGACCTATTTTACACTCGGGCCAGGTTGGCAGGCTGATGTTCAGTGGGAAAAGGAGCTGCAGGCCCTTTCTTAATGCAGTGATCCCCCACCCCTACCCCATCTTGGCTTTGTGGTGGAAAGGCTAGGGAGGCAGTAACTTGTCTCCAAAAAACAGCATATCCTCAACAACATGATTCTCCTTGTCCTTATCCCCAGTCCTTTGCTTACACAGACTTTGGGGATGGAGATGTGGGTGCCCACTCTTATTGATCTCTGAGGAAGTGCCTGCTGCCTACATACTGGTGGCCACGTTTGAACAGGGAGAACTAAGGGACTCTTTTTCTTCAGCTTTGGGTCCCAGATGCCAGTTCTGTGGTGACAGGCGAAGTCTTTATTGGCAGCCCATTATATGTCATTAGTATCACAGTCATGAGCAATACCAACCACATTGTTATCATCATGAAGATTGTTACTGTCATCATCCTTGCCACCCCCACTATTACAACAACACTCTGACTGCTGTCCTGCTGAATGAGTGGTAACAAGCATTGCCACTACCAAGACACCATGACCTGCCCCAGCATCACTGCCCCATCCATAGTAGGTGGATAAGACTAGCTGCTCTGACAGACTGCCACTAAGTGTATGATGGTTCCAATACAATAGACGTTTCATTCTCATTTATATAATTGTCTGCAGCAGGTGCTCTTGATTGACAGGAGGCTTCCCACACAATGGTTTAGAACTTAGGGCCTTGTGATTGTCTTCATGTAGCCAGAGGAGGGGATGGAGGGTGTGGGTGGGCACACTTGGGCAAAAGTGACTCATGTTTCTGCTCACTTTCCATTGGCTAAAACACAGTCACATGACTGTGTCTAATGTACAGGATCTGGGATGTGCAGTGTAGCAAAAAATAAAACAGTTTTTGATCAAGTGGGAGCATTGTCTGCCAGGCCATCCTCATAAATAATTCAGTGAACCTGTTCTGTTCCCAGACTGGGCTGGACCCTTTCTGCTATGCAAGACCAGAACAATATGAGGTTTCTATGATCAAAGACCTCATGAACCAAGATAGATAACAATACACAGGGAAAGTATATTGGGTTTTATTATTATTTTTGTTCTCTAGTACTATGATTGTTCAGGTTGTGCTGAGGCAGTTGAATCTTGGAGAATGGGTAGAATCTCTTAGGCTGGAGGAAAAATGGAATTGGAGGTTGTGAGGATGCTTTATGCAGAATATCCTGGGCATTGGCCTGAATGGGTTCAGCATGAACAGAGAAGGGACTGACCTGACTAGAACTGATGACTATTGGGAATTGAGGAATAAGATTTGAGTGATTTGATGGAGCTAGATTTCCAAAGGCCTCTTTAGATATATGTTAAAATTCTTTGGTTGCAAGTCACAGAACTTCTCTATCTCAACGAAGCAAGCCAGCAAACAAAACCCTCCCATATCCCATGTATATTGGAAGGATAGAAGAGTATTCTCTAGAAGCAAAAGGGGAACTGAATGGCCAAACCCTGTTTTGGCAGCTGTGGGTGGTGGAACCCAGGGCACCTCTAGCAATGATCCCAGCCTCTGCATTTGGCCTTTCAACATTCATATTTCAGGGAGCTTGGACAGATGTCTGCAGGACTGGTCTGCCATGGCTGGAGGGCTGCATTATTGGAAGCAGTGCCTTCCACTCACCCTGCCCCAAGGAGTGTGTCCTGTGTAAGACAGTGTGGGTGGTGTTTGGGAGTGAAGAGCACAGCTATGTCAAAAGTAGTATTCCTGGGTCCAATCCCAGTGCTTCTACTGACTAGCTGGGTGACCAGGCAGATGAGTTGTCTAGCTTCTGAGCCTCACTTTTCTCACCTGTAAAATCGATATTAAACAACAGAAGCCACTTGAGAGGATTCATTTAGAGAATCCATATGGAGGGCTCCCAGTGTGTATCTTTCCCCCTCTGCTGGCATCTGATTTGCCTGCTGTGATGAGGAGGCGGTGTGACCTTGCAGGGCCAGAAGAAGCTAGGAGAGTTGCCCTCAAGGCTTTCCCTAGAAAGTAATGTGCCCTTCAGGCCTTTCTGACTGATCCTGCAGCACAGCGTGGGCGCAGAGGAGCTGGCCCTGCAGGGGCTGGCTGTGTTTATAGACACTCTGACAGCATCAGGGCTGTGAGCCGTGATGGAGCTGGGAATGCAATTTTCATTTAGGAGTCCTTGTTTGTTCTTGCTCACACTACACTATAATTAAATTTCAGTCAAACGTGACACTGTGCTGCCAGGGGGAGGGTGGGAGGGGCTCCCCTTCCTCTAGATGAGAGACCTTCCCTTGCTTCCCCCTGGAGCAGTCCTGGTCCCCCACCCCTTGGCCTCCTTGGAGACTTTCTGGAGCCAACATCCCTGCTCAGTGGGCCCAGCAGGCTGCCAAAGGTCCTGGGAAGGGTCTGCAAATATGGGGACCCTGGCTCACAGGGGGCTCTCAGTAGAATTAAAGTGGCTACTGCTGTTGGAATCCTAAACTAGCAGGGGATGCTCTCTGGCCTAGAGGGGAGTGGAGGAAATTGGTAGAGGTACGGGAGTGGGGAGCTGACTGGTTTCTGATCAGCTGGGCTTGCTGGGGCTCATGCTGGTCTGGTCTGCATCATCCTGGGCTGCCCTCTCCCTGTTCTCCCCAGCTTTTAGCTAGCAAGGTAGGGACCCCAAGCAAGTCACCCCCAAGGCTCCTTTAAAGCAAACAATGCTGTGAGTGTAATGGAGGCAGAAGGGACGGAGTGAGGGGGAGAAGTGCCCCCAGGATGAACCATTAACCTAGCCATTGGGCTGGGAGGAGTTGGTCACTGTGGCTGGAGAGGCTGGGAGATGGGGCTCTCAAATTGGCAATCTTTCAAAATCACACCTTACATTTTTTTCTCTGCAAAAACATGTTGATGGTCACCCAAGGCTAGGTCTCCTGTTCCCAGCAGAAAGAGGGGTTTCACAGGCTCACCAGGAGCCATAGGGTATTAGGAGCAGAAGTTACTGAACTGGGACCTCCTCTGAGTGCAGGTGGAGCAGGGCAGACCTGTTGCCAATCTGTCAAGTCAAGGGTGGGCCAGCACTCCCGCCCCATGCCAACTTGCCCTCCTTCTGCTCTCCTTGGGCTGAAATTGTGTCTTCCTCTGCACTCATCAGAGCCAGAGCAGTGCCCTCCCATTTGAGAACAATGGTCTTCATACCATTCTTTTCATGACTGGGTGACTGTCCCCATTTTTTCAGTTTTCTCTCTTACTTTTAATGGTGATCTTTCCAGTGGGAACATGACTTCTTTCCCTTTTGCCATGTCCCTGTTGTAGATGGAAAATATGAGGTCCCCCTTTCCCCAGTCCCTCAGCTCCCCTCCTCAGCTTCTTCTCCCTTTCCCTCAGGCCGTGAAAAGGTCCTGGAACTCATCCTGAAGACAGGCCACATTGCAGGGCCAGGCCTGCCTCTGCTGTGGATAGATGAGTCTTTTCCCTTCCTAATGCTCAGCTTTTAAATCAGTAGGGGTGGGAGGAGGTGTTGGATATTTTTTGCATTGTCACTCACTTTGGTGGTTCAGGAGGAGAGCTACAGACTCTGCCCCCAAAAAAATCCCCACAGTACCTCACAAAGTCCCTGAAATCACTGTTAAAAGACATGTGACCAGATGGTCTTCATGGCTCTGAGGTTCTGTGGTTCTTCTGAGGCCAAGACTGGAGACAGATGCTTAGGGCAGAGAAGAGAATATATACAAGCTCACAGCCTTAGGATGCTATAGAAATTCCCTTCCTGCCAATCATCCTCTTCTTTCAGCATCAGGCAATAAATATGTCCCTTGGAGTGGAAATTCTGGCTCTCCTGTGGGGGCCTGGTTGGGTGGGGGTCAATCTCAAGTGGCCAAGGAGTCTTCCCCTGCAGTACGAAGTGCTGCCATTCTTCCAAGTGAATTTTCTCCTGCCTGGTGGGGTCCAAAGTGGGTTGGATCCCAGCATCACCCACTCCATCTCTCACCCGCTTCCCTTTAGGGTTACAATCAAGATGAACTGAATAGAAAGAGCCAAGCTGAGAGCAAAGTGCTTGTGTCACCAGGGACTCTTCAGACAGCTAAGAGCTGGTCTGAAAATAACTTTTCTCCATGACTCCCTAAAGCTGTACCTTGAGACCCACCTGATCATGTCCTGCCCACCTCAGGAGCACAGGCAGAGGCTGGGGCTTGACCTGTCTGCAGATCATTGCAGGGGCTCTGCTTCTTGGCCAAGGGGACCCGTCAGGAGAGGCTGTTCTGCTAGAGATGTGAGAATAAACAAGAGCTGTTCCCTTTTCTCCTGGAAGCAACAGGGCCAATATCTCCAGTGCGACCACGAGCTTGGGCCAGGGAGAGCAGTGTGGGGCGTGGCTGTGGCCAGAGGCTAAGAGGGGCTGGCTCAGGGATGGTGCTCACCTGGGCTGGGGGGACGGCACGAACCACACAGGCCACTGCAGGGGAAAGAACTGATTGGGGTTTGGTCCAGAAAGAAGGATAAAGGTCAGAGACGGTGGAGAAACAGTATTAACATTCAAGATTGACTATAATAAGGTACTACCTCACATCAGTCAGAATGGCCATCATTAAAAAGTCTACAAATAACAAATGCTGCAGAGGGTATAGAGAAAAGAGAACCCTCCTGCACTGTTGGTGGAATGTAAATTGGTGCAACCACTATGGAAAACAGTATAAATGTTCCTTAAAAAACTAAAAATAAGTTGTCGTATGATCCAACAATATCATTCCTCAGCATGTATCTGGAGAAAACTATAATTCAAAAAGATACAAACACCTCAATGCTGACAGCAGCACTATTTACTATCACTAAGACATGGAAACAACCTAAATGTCCACTGATAGATGAATGAAAGAAAAAGATGTGGTACATATACACCCATATATACATATACACACCACATATATACATATATACACCACATATATATGTATATACACCGATAAATACATATATACACCCATAAATACATATATACACCCATAAATACATATATATACCACTTATATACATATATACATCACATATATACATATATACACCCATATATACAAATATATACCCATATATACATATACACACATATACACCCATATATACATGTATACACTGATATATACATATATATACCACATATATACATATATATACACCCATATATACACATGTACACCACATATATGCATATATCCACCCATATATACATATATCCACCCATATATACATATATCCACCCATATATACATATATACAACACATATATACATATGGGCATATATATACACATATATACATATATACACCACATATATACACATATATGCCACATATATACATATATACACCCATATATACATATATACAACACATATATACATATGGGCATATATATACACATATATACATATATACACCACATATATGCACATATACACCACATATATACACATATACACCAGATATATGCATATATACACCCATATATACATATATCCACCCATATATACATATATACAACACATATATACATATGGGCATATATGTACACATATATACACCACATATATACACATATACACCACATATATACACATATATGCCACATATATACACCACATATATGCATATATACAGCCATATATACACATGTACACCACATATACACATATATACACCCATATATACATATGGGTATATATACAATGGAATATTACTCAGCCTTAAAAAGAAGGAAATAATGCCATTTACAGCAACACGGATGGACCTAGAGAGTATCATACTAAGTAAGTAAGACAGGACATACAAATATCATATGATATAACTTGCAAATGAACTTGTCTATTAAAAAGAAACAGACTCACAGACGTAGAGAACAGACTTGTGGTTGCCAAGTGGGGCTGGGGAGAGATGGCTTGGGAGTTTTAGATTAGCAGATGCAAACTAATATATATAGAATGGGTAAACAACAAGGTCCTACGGTATAGCACAGGGAAACATATTCAATATTCTGTGATAAACCAAAATGGGAAAGAATATGAAAAAGAATGCATATATATATATATATATATATATACATATGTGTATATACTCATGAATCAACTATAATTTAATAAAATAAATTAAGAAAAGATTCGAGTTTGAGAGACAAAATTGAGCCCCAGAGAAGGGCTTCTTCAGGTGAGGGGCTGGGATGAGCACTCATCAGGCTGAGAACTTGGGATTCACATGGCCCTGACTTCCAAGTCCTGACTCTGCTACTTCCCAGCTGATGACCTTAGCAAGAGTCATGCTGTCTCTGAGCCTTAGTTTATTTAAAGTAAGAAGATAACATGCACTTGACAGGCTGTCATGGAGTTTGTGAAGCAGTGACACACATCACCTGCTTTATAACGTTTCTTATTATTAGCCTGATGGGCCAGGTGAAGAGGCCTAGGCGTTAGACCTCTTAATCTCAAGTCAGCTGAGGAGACAAGTGGGAATAATATACATCTATAAATTTTATAGTCAACAGAGGGAAGAAGAGTACTTTTAAAAGCATTCAGAAAGAAGTAAAGGCAGGGACTCAGATAAATGTGCACGCATTATTCGCGATAGCCAAAAGCTGGAAGCAATAGAAGTATCCACTCATGGATAAATGCAAAAACAAAGCATAGTGTATACCTTCGGCCTTAGAATGGAGTGAAACTTGGACACATGTACAACATGGATGAACTTTGGAGATATTACTCTAAGTGAAACAAATCAGTCCCCCAAAGACAAACACTGTGTAATTCTCCTTATACGAGGTCCCTAGATGAATCAAATTCATTCACGTTAATTTAAATAGTGCATATCCATGGTAATAAGTGGGCTTCCTAGGTGGCTCAGTGGTAAAAGTCCGCCTACCAATGCAGGAATCAAAAACCAGGGCTCTGTAACAACCAAGAGGGGTGGGATGGGAAGGGAGGTGGGAGGGAGGTTCTAGAGGGAGGGGACACATGTATAACTATGGCTGATTCATGTTGATGTTTGGCAGAAACCAACACAATTCTGTAAAGCAATTGTCCTTCAATGAAAAATAAATTTTTCAATGGTTAAAATAGTAAATTTTATGTTATATATTTTACCACAATTAAAAAAAAAAAAAATCCAGAATCTGTGCTTGGGGTGACATTCACTGTGAGTGGAGGGGAAAGGTCTGGCCAATCCCCTCCGCCTCCTGAGCTCCATTCCTGTTCCCCGGATGTCCCGTCCCCCTGATGGGGGACAGGCCACCTTCTGTTCACAGCCCCGTTTGTCGGCAGTCTGGAGATCAAGCACTGTCCCTCTACTGCCAGCCCTGCGTTCCGTTTCCCCTCTAGAAGCCTCTGATTCATTAAGACTATGTCTCCGGCTGTTCTCTGAAATCCCGTTGGCAGCTCTGCTGAGCACCAGGGGATGGCTGCTCTGATATTGGCCCTGGTAGCTGGGGCTGGTACAGCCACAGGCCACAGCCTCACAGCCAAGCATTCCTGGCAGCCAGGGTCTCTGGGGCTGGCTGCCCACCTGGCACTAGGGAGGCAGATGGTAGGGATGCAGACCTGGCAGGGAGCTCTCTGCAGTGCCTGCTCTGCTCAGCAAGAGGGAGATAGAGCCCCACATTTGGCTCTGTGGTCTCCGAGCACTGTGCATCAAAGTGCTTTCGGTGTGGTGTGGGGGAGGGGCATGCCAGCCCCATAAAGGCCCAGGACTCCTCCCACAGCACGGAGGGTTGAGGCTGGTGTCCAGACAGGAACTGCGTGCCACCTCCGTCGTCGAGGCTCTTGTTCTGGGTACCTATTTGCTACGTAACAAACCACCCCAACACTCAGTGGCTTTGAATAGTCATTTTATTACACAAAGATTCTGTGAGTTCTGACCTACACAGTCTTGGCTGGAGCCGGTGTCCTCTAAGGGCTTGGCTGGCAGGGACTGAGATGGTGCATCTAGGTGGCTGCCAACTGGGAGGGCAGCTCTAGTCAATGGCCTGACGTGGCTGCTCCAGGTGGCTGCACTTCTGGGGGAAGCATCCCAAGAGGAAGTGTTCCAAGGGAGACAAAGCAGAAGTTTCCACTTCCCATCCGCTTCCATGGCAGGTGCTGCACTAATGCTGAGGATTTCTGATTAAGCAGCACAGAACCACCCTGGATTCAAGGAGCTGCTGCTGCTGCTGCTAAGTCGCTTCAGTCATGTCTGATTCTGTGCGACCCCATAGATGGCAGCCCACCAGGCTCCTCTGTCCCTGGGATTCTCCAGGCAAGAATACTGGAGTGGATTGCCATTTCCTTCTCCAGTGCATGCACACATGCCAAGCCGCTTCAGTCCTGTCTGACTCTGTGTGACCCCATGGACAGCAGCCTACCAGGCTACTCCATCCACAGGATTCTCCAGGCAAGAATACTGAAGTGGGTTGCCATTTCGGATTCAAGGAGAGAGGTAACCAAAAATTGGTTTCAAAGAATTCACAGCCAACTTTAATCCACTCTAGTCCTCGATGGCCCCAGCTTCCCCCAGTCAAATGGAGTCGTGTTCTGTTTCGTAAGACTTTAACAAACCTTCAAAATGCCACAGAGAGTCTTGGGAGTAGAGAGCAGAGCAGGAAAAGGTGTGAAAAATTCGAAGAGCAGGAAAAGGTGTGAAAAATATTGAACACATGAAAAGAATGAAAAATATGAAGCTTGTGAAATGGTCAAAAATCGAGAAGCAGAAAAGGCATAAAAATTACGAGGAGATAAATGGTGACTGGAGAAATAATAGAAAGAGCATGAAAAATGTGTCAAAAATACGAAGGAGCATGAAAAGTTGAAAAAAATCGAGGAGCATGAAAAGGCAGAAAAATACGAGGAGAATGAAAAGGTTGAAAAAATAGAAGAGCAGAAGGTTAAAAATACGAGAGCATGAAAACAAGTGTGAAAATACAAAGAACAGGAAAAGTTGTGAAATAATACGAGGAAAATAAAATTTAAAAATACACAAGGGCAAGAAATAGTAAAAAATATCGAGGAGCAATAAGAAAACGTTGAAAAATAAGAAGGATCATGAAAAAAGGTGTGAAAAAATACGAGGATCAATAGAAAAAGGTTGAAAAAATACGAAAGAGCAGGAAAAGGTGTGCACTAAACGAAGAGCAGGAAAAGGTGTGAAAAATACGAGGAGCATGAAAAGGTGTGAAAAATATGAAGAGCGTGAAAAGGACTGAAAAATACGAGGAGCGTGAAAATGTCTGAAAAATATGAGGAGCATGAAAAGTTGTGAAAAATTCGAGGATCAGGAAAAGGTGTGAAAAATACGAGGAGTGCGAAACGGTGTCAAAAATACGAAGAGCGTAAAAAGATGTGAAAAATATGAAGAGCGTGAAAAGGTCTGAAAAACACGAGGAGCATGAAAAGGTCTGAAAAATATGAGGAGCATGAAAAGGTCTTAAAAATACGAGGAGCATGAAAAGGTGTGAAAAATTCAAAGAGCAGAAAAGGTGTGAAAAATATGAACTGCATGAAAAGGTGTGATAAACATGAAGAGCGTGAAAAGGTCTGAAAAATACAGGAGTGTGAAAAGGTCTGAAGAATATGAGGAACATGAAAAGGTCTGAATAATCGTTGTTCAGCCACGTCCAATTCTTTGTGATCGCATGGACTGTAGCATGCCAGGCTCCACTGTCCATTGGGATTCTCCCGCCAAGCATACTGGGGCAGGCTGCCATTCCACCCTCCAGGGGTTCTTCCCAATGGAGGGATTGAATCCTGGTCTGCCATTTTCAGGTGTGTGTTTTTTTTTTTTTTTTCTTTTTTTTGTTTTTTTACTATCTGAGCCATCAGGAAAGCCTTAAAATGTGCTTCATCTAACACTATGTTTTTCATATCGATAAGATCAAAGGGAGTCTATTTTAGGATTTCCATGACGCTCCTTATTTTTAGAACACACAAAACACATTTATTTCAAGTATCCTAATGTCTCTGTCTGCAATTACTAAAATCTATGCCACTTTTGCCTGAGTTTCAGTTCTCAAGGGAATTTTGTATGATCTTTTTTACCTTCGTTAGATTTAATATGTTCTTAACATGGTTCGGGGCTAGTTCCATACTCTTCCTGTGAATTGGCGGCTCATGTCTTTAAACATTTCTTCATAAATTTCAAGGCCAGTGATACGTCTTTCTTATAAAGTGTTGCCTACTGCCTCTTCCCCATTTTTCTTTCAGGTTTTAACATCTTCTATAAATTCTAAGAATTATCCTTTAGGTTTGTTTACCGCATGCTTTTTCTACCTGTTAACATATTCAGCAGTGTGATGGACCCTGGGTGAGTAAGCAACAAATGGACAACAGGATGTGACCACTTCCCAGCAAACCCAGGAAGACCCACTAAGGCAAAATACTGTCCCCAGGATTGCACCTCAGGCTGATTGACACTACGAATCAATTGGAAAAACGAGGACTGAGGTGGAGCACACAATCCATTCCCCTTTCCTCCAGAGCCAACCAGCTCAATGTGAGACCGTTAGAACTAGATGCACAGGACAGGATGACTCACTGTTTCGTCCAAGAAAATGGAAGATTTTGGAAGCTGTTCATGGAAAGGAATTTCTCCTTGGTTTGGCTGTGAGGTAAGCTCCAATCGAGCTTCCTGCAAGAAAACAAGAGGAGCAAAGAGATTTGTGAGGGCACGTGTTCAGAAGACCTTTGCTCACAAGGCTCACACAGCTCTCGGAAATCTCCACCCCTTGCTGGGAATACTAATCAGCCACAGGTGGGCAGTTCCTGTATGGGATCGCCGATCAAAACCTGAATCATGCATTTCTCTGACCCTTCCCCATGACACTGTTCAAACCAAAGCCTGGATAGTACTCCTAGTGAGGTGACGCTGAGCCCTAGACTTGAAACGAGACAGCTCCATGTGGAGCAAGGGCAAGTGTGTTCACTGCATTCTCACATCCTGAAGACAAGGGTTTCTGATGGAGACCAGAAAATGGAGGTGAGCTCCGGGAACATTGAACCAAGGATGCGGGATGGAAAGCTTTCTGTCGGCTGGCCCAGAATTCAATGGTCTTCAAGGTACATTAAGGCCAAATTGCAGGATGAACAAGGCATGATTCTTGCTTCCACAGACACTTAAACACAACCAAATTGTCATGCAGGGAGTTTAGCCAAGATACGAAAAGCTAGATAATGCTGAAAGCTGAGAGAGAACAGAATGAATGCCCGAGGATTGTGGCTGTGGGACAAGGTTGGGAGGAGATGCACTCTGCCTGCTGTGTGACCCAACAGATTGACAAAGACCTGAGGTTGACACGTGTGTTTGGAGGCCTCTTTAGGGCAGTACTAATGCCTCATTTCTCCCACCAAATCATCTGAATTGCTCCCCATCCTCCACTAGACATGTCAGGATGGGGCTTTGTGAAGTCAAAATTCTCCCAGGGCCACCGTTTGGTGGGGAAGAGACTTGCTGACCTCATAAAGCAGGAAAGTGAGGCTCTATGGGGACGTGTCCTCAGGTGCTCTGAGCAGACCACTGTGAATTCTCCAATGAATGAGGTGACTGGGAAGCCACAAGGCTCCAGAGTAGTTATGGAACACCCACCTCCTGTTACCCAAGAGAAGATGAAGACATCCTATCAATTGAGGTCCAGAAAAAAATATCAAGGTGAACTGAACCCAGCCATAGGCCTCTTGCCCATCGACCCCACCACAGAAGACACCCTCTCCTGTTCCTGCCTGGCAAATAATGAATCTCTGCCCGCACCCGTTAACCTGAAGCCAACATTCCACCTGTCTTCACACACTTCCCTATACCAGTGCCATCTTGCTCCAGGTCTTGCTTTCTCCAGGTGGCCAGGAAAACCGTGAGGGTGAATAATCCCATTCCGGCAAAGCTGCCCAAAAAATTTCTCTGAAAACTCTACCACAAAAAAGCTTAAGAAAAAAAGATTCTCAAAGCTCTGTAGCCAGAGATCTAAGGCGAATGAACAGCTCAATCAGAAGAAACCAGAGGAGGTCCCAGAGACCATGGAGACCCCTGCCATTTCAGCTAATCAGAATGAATCAGAGGACGTCCCAGAAACCATGGAGACTCCTGCATTTCCAACTAATTCGAATGAACCAGAGGAGGTCCCAGACACCATGGACACCCTCGCGTTCTCTCACAGAACCCAGAAGACTGTTCTGTAAAACCGTGTCTCTTTTGTTGTCTCCCACATAGGGTTATCATCTCCATCTTCCTAAATTCAATATATATGCCTTAGTATAGTGTATTGGTGTTTTTCTTTCCTACTTACTTCGCTCTCTATAATAGGCTCCAGTTGCATGCACCTTATTAGAATGGATTCACATGTGTTCTTTCTAAAGGCTGAGCAATATTTCACTGTGTCTATGTACCACAGATTTCTTGCCCATTTGTCTGCTGATGGATATCTAGGTTGCTTCCATTCCGTGGTTATTGTAAACAGTGCTGTGATGAACATTGGGGCACACATGTCTTTTTCACAATCTGGGTGAAACAGGATTTGAATGAGGAGAAACCATGATGACTATTAGCCTGTCATTGGTAAACCCTGCATTTGAGTTTGGTTGAAGGAGTGGAACCAGAGTTGGAGATGGTTGTTTCAAACCGGCTGAGAGTGCTCAGATGGACATGTGGGGTGCTGTCCTGATGCGGAACGTCTCTCGTTGCTCTGTTCTCACCAGCAACGGAGGATTTTCTATCCTTCGTTTCATTTCCCTTTTTCCCTTTCTCCCGCTTTCCTCCCTACCTGAACTTCTTTCACAAACATTCAATGTGCTTCGCTGTGCTGTGCTTCGTTATTCAGCGACATGCAATTCTTTGTGACCGCGCGGATTGTAGCTTGCCAGGCTCCTCTGTCCATTGGGATTCTCCAGCCAAGCATACTGGGGAAGGCTGCCATCCCCCCTCCAGGGGATCTTCCCAACCCAGGGATTGAATCCTGGTCTGCCATTTGCAGGTGTTTTTTTTTTGTTTGTTTGTTTTGTTTTGTTGTTCTTTTTTTTTTTTGTTTTTTTACTATCTGCGCCATAAGGAAACCGTTAAAATTGGTTTCATCTGACACTATGATTTTCATATCGATAAGATCAAACGAAGTCTATTTTAGGATTTCCATGACACACCTTACTTTTAGAACACAAAAAACACATTTATTCCAAGTATCCTAATGTCTCTGTCTGCAATTACGAAAATCTATGCCACTTTTCCCTGAGTTTCAGCTCTCAAGGGAATTTTGTATGATTTTTCTTGCCTTCGTTAGATTTAATATGCTCTTACCGTGGTTCGGGGCTACTTCCATACTCTTCCTGTGAATTGGCTGCTCATGTCTTTCAACATATCTTCATAAATTTAAAGGCCAGTGATACGTCTTTCTTATAAAGTGTTGCCTCCTACCTGTTGTCCATTTTTTTCTATCATGTTTTAACATCTTCTAAAAATTCTAAGAGTTATCTTTTATGTTTGTTTACGGTATGCTTTTTCTACCTCTTAAAATATTCAGCAGTGTGATGGACCCTGGGTGAGTAATCAACAAATGGACAACAGGATGTGACCACTTCCCAGGAAACCCAGAAGACCCACTAAGCCAATATACTGTCCCCAGGGCTGCACCTCAGGCTGGTTGACACTACGAATCAATTGGAAAAACGAGGGCTGAGGTGGAGTACACAATCCATTCCTCTTTCCTCCAGAGCCAACCAGCTCAATGAGAGACCATGGGAGCTAGGTGCTCAGGACAGGATGTCTCAGTGTTTCCTCCAAGAAGCTGGAAGCTTGTGGCAGCTGCTCATCGAAATGCATTCCACCTTGGTTTGACTGTGAGGCAAGCTTCAAGAGAGCTTCCTGCAAGAAAACAAGAGGAGCAAAGAGATTTGTGAGGGCATGTGTTGAGAAGACCTTTCCTCACAAGGCTCACACAGCTCTGGGAAAGCTCAACACCTTGCTGGGAATACTAATCAGCCACAGGTGGGCATTTCTTGTATGGGATCGCTGAGCAAAATCTGAATCATGCATTTTTCTGACCCTTCTTCATCACCCTGTTCAAACCAAGCCTGGGTAGTACTCCTAGTGAGGTGACCCTGAGCCCTATACTTTAAACGATACAGTTCCATGTGGAGGAAGGGCAAATGTATTCATTTCATTCTCACAGTCTGAAGACAAGGGTTTCTGAAGGAGACCAGAAAATGGAGGTGAGGTCCGGGAACATTGAGCCAAGGAGGCAGGATGGAAAGCTTGCTGTCGGCTGGCCCAGAATTCAATGGGCTTCAAGGTGCATTAAGGCCACATAGCAGGATGAACAAGCAATGATTCTTGCTTCCACAGACACTTAAACACAACCAAATTGTCATGAAGGGAGTTTAGGCAAGATATGAAAAGCTAGATAATGGTGAAAGCTGAGAGAGAACAGAATGAATGCCCGAGGAGTGTGGCTGTGAAGGAAGGTTGGAAGGAGATGCACTCTGCCTGCTGTGTGACCTAACACATTGACAAAGAGCTGAGGTTGTCAGGTAAGTTTCGAGGAATCCTTAGGGCACTACTAATGCCTCATTTCTCCTACCAAATCATCTGAATTGCACCCCATCCTCCGCTAGACATGTCAGGACAGGGATTTGTGAAGTCCAAATTCAACAAGGGCCACCATTGGCTGGGGAAGAGACTTGCTGACCTCATAAAGCAGGAAAGTGTGGCTCCATGGGGACATGTGCTCAGGGGCTCTGAGCAGAACACTGTGAATCCTCCAATGAATGAGGTGACTGGGAAGCCACAAGGCTCCAGAGTAGTTATGGAACACCCACCTCCTGTTACCCAGGAGAAGATGAAGACCTCCTATCAATTGAGGTCCAGAGAAAATGTCAAGGTGAACTGAACCCAGCCAAACTCCTCTTGCCCATCGACCCCACCACAGAAGACACACTCCCCTGTTCTTGAATGGCACATAACCCATCTCTGCCTACACCCCTTATTCTAAAGCCATCATTCCACCTGTCTTCACACTCTTCCCTAAACCAGTGCCATTCTTGCTCCCGGTCTTGCTTTCTCCAGGTGGCCAGGAAAACCGTGAGGGTGAATAATCCCATTCCAGCAAAGCTGCCCAAAAAATTTCTCTGAAAACTCTACCACAAAAAAGCTTAAGAAAACCAGATGCTCAAAGCTCTGTAGCCAGAGTTCTAAGGCGAATGAACAGCTCAATCAGGAGGAACCAGAGGAGGTCCCAGAGAACATGGAGACCCCTGCCATTCCAGGTAAACAGAATGAGTCAGAGGAGGTCCCAGAGACCATGGAGACCCCTGCATTTCCAGCTAATTCAGATGAATCATAGGAGGTCCCAGACCCCATGGAGACCCTTGCATTTCCAGCTAATTCGAATGACCAGAGGTGGTACCAGAGACCATGGAGACCCCTGCCATTCCAGCTATTCAGAATGAATCAGAGGAGGTCCCAGAATCCATGAAGAACCCTGCGTTTCCAGCTAATTCAAATCAACCAGAGGAGGTCCCAGACACCATGGACACCCTCCCCATCTCCCACGGAACCCAAAAGACTGTTCTCTAAATCCGTGTCTCTTTTGTTGTCTCCCACATAGGGTTATCATCTCCATCTTCCTTAATTCAATATGTATGCCTTAGTATAGTGTATTGGTGTTTTTCTTTCCTACTTACTTCGCTCTCTATAATAGGCTCCAGTTGCATCCACCTCATTAGAATGGATTCACATGTGTTCTTTCTAAAGGCTGAGCAATATTCCACTGTGTTTATTTACCACAGCTTTCTTACCCATTTGTCTGCTGATGGATATCTAGGTTGCTTCCATTCCCTGGTTATTGTAAACAGTGCTGTGATGAACATTGGGGCACACATGTCTTTTTCACAATCTGGGTGAAACAGGATTTGAATGAGGAGAAATCGTGATGACTATTAGCCTGTCATTGGTAAACCCTGCATTTGAGTTTGGTTGAAGGAGTGGAACCAGAGTTGGAGATGGTTGTTTCAAACCGGCTGAGAGTGCTCAGATGGATATATGGGGTGCTTTCCTGATGGGGAATATCTCTGGTTGCTCTGTTCTGACCAGCAATAGAGGATTTTCTTTCCTTCATTTCATTTCTTTTTGCCCTTTCTCCCTCGTTCCTCCCTACATGAATTTCTTTCACAAACATTCAGTGTGATTCGCTGTGTTGTGCTTCGTTGTTCAGCCACTTCCAATTCTTTGTGACCATATGGACTGTAGCATGCCAGGCTCCTCTGTCCATGGGGATTCTACAGCCAAGCATACTGGGACAGGCTGCCATTCCCTCCTGCAGGGGATCATCCCAACCCAGGGATTGAATCCTGGTCTGCAATTTGCAGATGTTTTCTTTTTTCTTTTTTCTTTTCTTTTTTTTTTCTTTTTTTTTTTTTTTATCTGAGCCATCGGGAACCCTTAAAATGGGCTTCATCTGACACTATGGTTTTCATATCAATCTGATCAAATGGGGTCTAGTTTAGGATTTCCATGACGCTCCTTATTTTTAGAACACACAAAACACATTTATTCCAAGTATCCTAATGCCTCTGTCTGCAATTATGAAAATCTATGCCACTCCTGCCTGACTATCAGTTCTCAAGGGAATTTTGTATGATTTTTTTTTACCTTCGTTAGATTTAATATGTTCTTAACATGGTTCGGGTTAGTTCCATACTCTTCCTGTGAATTGGCTGCTCATGTCTTTAAACATGTCTTCATAAATTTAAAGGCCAGTGATACATCTTTCTTTTAAAGTGTTGGCTCGTGCCTCTTGCCCATTTTTCTATCAGGTTTTAAAATCTTCTAAAAATTCTAAGAGTTATCTTTTCGGTTTGTTTACGGTATGCATTTTCTACCTCTTAACATATTCAGCAGTGTGATGGACCCTGGGTGAGTAAGCAACAAATGGACAACAGGATGTGAACACTTCCCAGTAAACCCAGGAAGACCCACTAAGACAAAAAACTGTCCCCTGGGCTGCACCTCAGGCTGGTTGGCCCTACCAGTCAATTGGAAAAACGAGGACTGAGGTGGAGCACAAAATCCATTCCCCTTTCCTCCAGAGCCTACCAGCTCAATGAGAGACGATGGGAACTAGATGCACAGGACAGGATGACTCAGTGTTTCGTCCTAGAAGATGAAAGCTTGTGGCAGTTGCTCATGGAAAGGAATTCCACATTGTTTTGGCTGTGAAGTAACCTCCAAGGGAGCTTCCAGCAAAAAAACAAGAGGAGCAAAGAGATTTTTGAGCCACGTGTTAAGAAAACCTTTGCTCACAAGGCTCACACAGCTCTGGGAAAGCTCCACCCCTTGCTGGGAATACTAATCAGCCACAGGTGGGCATTTCTTGTATGCGGTCGCCGAGCAAAACCTGAAACATGCATTCTCCAACCCTTCCCCATCACCCTGTTCAAACCAAAGCCTGGGTAGTACTCCTAGTGAGGTGACCATGAGCCCTAGACTTGAAACGAAACAGCTCCATGTGGAGCAAGGGCAAGTGTATTCACTGCATTCTCACAGCCTGAAGACAAGGGTTTCTGATGGAGACCAGAAAATGGAGGTGAGCTCCGGGAACATTGAGCCAAGGAGGCGGCATGGAAAGCTTGCTGTCGGCTGGCCCAGAATTCAATGGGCTTCAAGGTGCATTAAGGCCACATTGCAAGATGAACGAGCAATGATTCTTGCACCCACAGACATTTAAACACAACCAGATTGTCATACAAGGAGTTTAGGCAAGATATGAAAAGCTAGATAATGGTGAAAGCTGAGAGAGAACAGAATGAATGCCCAAGGTGTGAGGCTGTGGGGCAAGGTTGGGGGGAGATGCACTCTGCCTGCTGTGAGACCCAACAGATTGACAAAGAGCTGATGTTGGCGGGTGAGATTGGAGGCCTCCTTAGGGCACTACTAATGCCTCATTTCTCCCACCAAATCATCAGAATTGCTCCCCATCCTACCCTAGACATGTCAGGATGGGGATTAGTGAAGTCAAAATTCACCAAGGGCCACCATTGGCTGGGGAAGAGACTTGCTGACCTCATAAAGCAGGAAAGTGAGACTGAATAGGGACATGTGCACAGGGGCTCTGAACAGATCACTGTGAATCTTCCACTGAATGAGGTGACTGGGAAGCCACAAGACTCCAGAGTAGCTATGGAATACTCACCTTCTGTTACCCAGGAGAAGATGAAGACCGCCTATCAATTGAGGTACAGAAAAAAATGTCAAGGTGAACTGAACCCAGCCAAACTCCTCTTGCCCATCGACCCCACCCCAGAAGAAACCCTCCTCTCTCCTTGCCTGGCACATAACCCATCTCTGCCCACACCCCTTATCCTGAAGCCATCATTCCACCAGTCTTCACACTCTTCCCTAAACCAGTGCCATTCTTGCTCACGGCCTTGCTTTCTCCAGGTGGCTAGGAAAACTGTGAGGGTGAATAATCCCATTCCAGCAAAGCTGTCCAAAAAATTTCTCTGAAAACTCTACCACGAAAAACCTTAAGAAAATCAGATGCTCAATACTCTGTAGCGAAAGTTCTAAGGCCAATGAACAGCTCAATCAGAAGGAACCAGAGGAGGTCCCAGAGACCATGGAGACCCCTGCCATTCCAGCTAATCAGAATTAATCAGAGTAGGTCCCAGAGAAAATGGAGACGCCTGCATTTCCAACTAATTTGAATGAACCAGAGCAGGTCCCAGACACCATGGAGATTCTCGCCTTCTCCCACAGAGTCTGAAAACTGTTCTGTAAATAAGTGTCTCTTTTGTTGTCTCCCATATAGTGTTATCATCTCCATCTTCCTAAATACAA
Source organism: Cervus canadensis (assembly GCF_019320065.1). Classification (NCBI taxonomy): domain Eukaryota; kingdom Metazoa; phylum Chordata; class Mammalia; order Artiodactyla; family Cervidae; genus Cervus; species Cervus canadensis. Next base: position 1,054,443 of record NC_057419.1, on the reverse strand, counting down.
TATATATGCGTTAGTATACTGTATCGGTGTTTTTGTTTCCTACTTACTTCGCTCTCTATAATAGTCTCCAGTTGCATCCACCTCATTAGAATGGATTCACATGTGTTCTTTTTAAAGGCTGAGCAATATTCCACTGTGTCGATGTACCACAGATTTCTTACCCATTTGTCTGCTGATGGATATCTAGGTTGCTTCCATTCCCTGGTTATTGTAAACAGTGCTGTGATGAACATTGGGGAACACATGTCTTTTTCACAATCTGGGTGAAAGAGGATTTGAAAGAGGAGAAACCGTGATGACTATTAGCCTGTCAGTGGTAAACCCTGTATTTGAGTTTGGTTGAAGGAGTGGGACCAGAGTTGGAGATGTGGTTTCAAACCGGCTGAGATTTCTTAGATGGACATGTGTGGTGCTGTCCTGCTCGGGGATATCTCTGGTTGCTCTGTTCTCACCAGCAACAGAGGATTTTCTTTCCTTCGTTTCATTTCCCTTTTGCCCTTTCTCCCTCTTTCCTCCCTACCTGAATTTCTTTCACAAACATTCAATGTGCTTCGCTGGGCTGTGCTTCGTTATTCAGCCACCTGCAATTCTTTGTGATTTCATTGACTGTAGCATGCCAGTCTCCTCTGTCCATGGGGATTCTCAAGCCAAGCATACTGGGCCAGGCTGCCATTCACCCCTCCAGGGGATCTTCCCAACCCAGGGATTGAATCCTGGTCTGCCATTGGCAGGTGTTTTTTGTTTTTGTTTTTTCTTTTTAACTATCTGAGCCATCAGGAAACCCTTAAAATGGGCTTCATCTGACACTATGATTTTCATATCTATAAGATCAAATGGGATCTATTTTTGGATTTCCATGACTCTCCTTATTTTTAGAACACACAAAACACATTTATTTCACGTATCCTAAGGTCTCTGTCTGCAGTTACTAAAATCTGTGCCACTTCTGCCTGAGTTTCAGTTCTCAAGGGAATTTTGTATGATTTTTTTTTTTACCTTCGTTAGATTTAATATGTTCTTAACATGGTTTGGGGCTAGCTCCATACTCTTCCTGTGAATTGGCTGCTCATGTCTTTAAACATGTCTTCATAAATTTAAAGGCCAGTGATACGTCTTTCTTACAAAGTGTTGCCTCCTGCCTCTTCCCCATTTTTCTATCAGGTTTTAACATCTTCTAAAAATTCTAAGAGTTATCTTTTGGGTTTGTTTATGGCATGCTTTTTCTACCTCTTAACATATTCAGCAGTGTGATGTACCCTGGGTGAATAAGCAACAAATGGACAACAGGATGTGAACACAATCAAGGAAACCCAGGAAGACCCACTAAGCCAAAACACTGTCCCCAGGGCTGCACCTCAGGCTGGTTGACACTACGAATCAATTGGAAAAATGAGGACTGAGGTGGACCACTCAATGCATACCCCTTACCTCCAGAGCCAACCAGCTCAATGAGAGACCATGGGAACTAGATGCACAGGACAGGATGACGCATTGTTTCCTCCAAGAAGCTGGAAGCTTGTGGCAGCTGCTCATCGAAATGAATTCCACCTTGGTTTGGCTGTGAGGTAAGCTCCAAGTGAGCTTTCTGCAAGAAAACAAGAGGAGCAAAGAGATTTGTGAGGGCATGTGTTGAGAAGACGTTTCCTCACAAGGCACACACACTCTGGGGAAGCTCCACCCCTTGCTGGGAATACTAATCAGCCACAGGTGGTCATTTCCTGTATGGGATCACCGAGCAAAACCTGAATCATGCGTTTCTCTGACCCATCCCCATCACCCTGTTCAAACCAAAGCCTGGGTAGTACTCCTAGGGAGTTGACCCTGAGCCCTAGAATTGAAACGAGACAGCTCCATGTGGAGCAAGGGCAAGTGTATTCACTGACTTCTCACAGCCTGAAGACAAGGGTTTCTGATGGAGACCAGAAAATGGAGGTAGGCCCCGGGAACATTGAGCCAATGCGGCGGGATGGAAAGCTTTCTGTCGGCTGGCCCAGAATTCAATGGTCTTCAAGGTGCACTAAGCCAAATTGCAGGATGAACGAGCAATGATTCTTGCATCCACAGACACTGAAACACAAACAAATTGTCATGCAGGGAGTTTAGGCAAGATTTGAAAAGCTAGATAATGGTGACAGCTGACAGAGAACAGAATGAATGCCCGAGGAGTGTGACTGTTGGGAAAGGTTGGGAGGAGATGCACTCTGCCTGCTGTGAGACCCAACAGATTGACAAGGAGCTGAGGATGGCGTTTGAGTTTGGAGGCCTCTTGAGGGCACTACTAATGCCTCATTTCTCCCACCAAATCATCAGAATTGCTCCCCATCCTCAGCTAGACATGTCAGGACAGGGATTTGTGAAGCCAAAATTCACCAAGGGCCACCATTGGCTGGGGAAGAGACTTGCTGACCACATTAAGCAGGAAAGTGTGGCTCCATGGGGACATGTGCTCAGGGGCTCTGAGCAGAACACTGTGAATCCTCCAATGAATGAGGTGACTGGGAAGCCACAAGGCTCCAGAGTAGTTATGGAACACCCACCTCCTGTTACCCAGGAGAAGATGAAGACCTCCTATCAACTGGGGTCCAGAAAAAAAAGTCAAGGTGAACTGAACCCAGCCAAACTCCTCTTGCCCATCGACCCCACCACAGAAGACACCCTCCCCTGTTCTTGAATGGCACATAACCCATCTCTGCCCACACCCCTTAACCTGAAGCCATCATTCCACCTGTCTTCACACTCTTCCCTAAACCAGTGCCATTCTTGCTCCCGGTCTTGCTTTCTCCAGGTGGCCAGGAAAACCGTGAGGGTGAATAATCCCATTCCGGCAAAGCTGCCCAAAAAATTTCTCTGAAAACTCTACCACAAAAAAGCTTAAGAAAACCAGATGCTCAAAGCTCTGTAGCCAGAGTTCTAAGGCGAATGAACAGCTCAATCAGAAGGAACCAGAGGAGGTCCCAGAGAACATGGAGACCCATTCCATTCCAGCTAATCAGAATGAATCAGAGGAGGTCCCAGAGACCATGGAGACCCCTGAATTTCCAGCTAATTCAAATGAACCATAGGAGGTCCCAGACACCATGGAGACCCCTGCATTTCCAGCTAATTCGAATGGCCGGAGGAGGTACCATATACCATGGAGACCCTTGTCATTCCAGCTAATCAGAATGAATCAGAGGAGTTCCCAGAAACCATGGAGACCCCTGCATTTCCAGCTAATTCGAATCAACCAGTGGAGGTCCCAGACACCATGGACACCCTCGCCGTCTCCCACGGAACCCAAAAGACTGTTCTGTAAATCCTTGTCTCTTTTGTTGTCTCTCACATAAGGTTATCATCTCCATCTTCCTAAATTCAATATGTATGCCTTAGTATAGTGTATTGGTGTTTTTCTTTCCTACGTACTTCGCTCTCTATAATAGTCTCCAGTTGCATCCACCTCATTAAAATGGATTCACATGTGTTCTTTCTAAAGCCTAAGCAATATTCCACTGTGTCTATGTACCACAGATTTCTTACCCATTTGTCTGCTGATGGAAATCTAGGTTGCTTCCATTCCCTGGTTATTGTAAACAGTGCTGTGATGAACGTTGGGGCACACATGTCTGTTTCACAATCTGGGTGAAAGAGGATTTGAATGAGGAGAAACTATGATGACTATTAGCCTGTCAGTGGTAAACCCTGTATTTGAGTTTGGTTGAAGGAGTGGAACCAGAGTTGGAGATGGTTGTTTCAAACCGGTTGAGAGTGCTCAGATCGATATGTGGGGTGCTTTCCTGATGTGGAATGTCTCTGGTTGCTCTGTTCTCACCAGCAACAGAGGATTTTCTTCCCTTCATTTCATTTCCCTTTTTCTCTTTCTCCCTCTTTCCTCCCTACCTGAATTTCTTTCACAAACATTCAGTGTGCTTTGCTGTGTTGTGCTTCGTTGTTCAGCCACTTCCAATTCTTTGTGACCGCGTTGACTGTAGCATGCCAGGCTCCTCTTTCCATGGGGATTCTCCAGCCAAGCATACTGGGGCAGGCTGCCATTCCCCCCTGCAGTGGATCATCCCAACCCAGGGATTGAATCCTGGTCTGCCATTTGCAGATGTTTTCTTTTTTCTTTTTTTCTTTTTCTTTTCTTTTTTTTTTTCTTTTTTTACTCTCTGAGCCATCGGGAACACTTAAAATGGGCTTAATCTGACACTATGTTTTTCATATTGATAAGATCATACGGGGTCTATTTTAGGATTTCCTTGACGCTCCTTATTTTTAGAACACACAAAACACATCTATTCCAAGTATCCTAATGTCTCTGTCTGCAATTACTAAAATCTATGCCACTTCTGCCTGAGTTTCAGTTATCAAGGAAATTTTGTATGATTTTTCTTACCTTCTTTAGATTTAATATGTTCTCAACATGGTCCGGGGCTAGTTCATACTTTTCCTGTGAATTGGCTGCTCATGTCTTTAAACATTTCTTCATAAATTTAAAGGCCATTGATACATCTTTCTTTTAAAGTGTTGGCTCGTGCCTCTTACCCATTTTTCTATCAGGTTTTAAAACCTTCTAAAAATTCTAAGAGTTATCTTTTAGGTTTGTTTACGGCATGCTTTTTCTACCTCTTAACATATTCAGCAGTGTGATGGACCCTGGGTGAGTAAGCAACAAATGGAGAACTGGATGTGAACACTTCCCAGTAAACCCAGGAAGACCCACTAAGACAAAAAACTGTCCCCTGGGCTGCACCTCAGGCTGGTTGGCCCTACGAGTCAATTGGAAAAACGAGGACTGAGGTGGAGCACACAATCCATTCCCCTTTCCTCCAGAGCCAACCAGCTCAATGAGAGACCATGGGAACTAGATGCACAGGACAGGATGACTCAAACTGAGTCATCTTCATCACCTCCTAGAAGATGAAAGCTTGTGGCAGCTGCTCATGGAAAGGAATTCCACCTTGTTTTGGCTGTGAGGTGAATTCTAGGGAGCTTCCAGCAAGAAAACAAGAGGAGCAACGCGATTTGTGAGGGCATGTGTTCAGAAGACCTTTGCTCACAAGGCTCACACAGCTCTGGGAAAGATCCACCCCTTGCTGGGAATACTAATCAGCCACAGGTGTGCGTTTCTTTTATGGGGTCGCCGAGCAAAACCTGAAACATGCATTCTCTGACCCTTCCCCATCACCCTGTTCAAACCAAAGCCTGGGTAGTACTCCTAGTGAGGTGACGCTGAGCCCTAGACTTGAAACTAGACAGCTCCATGTGGAGCAAGGGCAAGTGTATTCACTGACTTCTCACAGCCTGAAGACAATGTTTCTGATGGAGACCAGAAAATCGAGGTGAGCTCCGGGAACATTGAGCCAAGGAGGCGGGATGGAAAGCTTTCTGTCGGCTGGCCCAGAATTCAATGGTCTTCAAGGTGCATTAAGGCCACATTGCAAGATGAACGAGCAATGATTCTTGCATCCACAGACATTTAAACACATCCAAATTGTCATGAAGGGAGTTTAGGCAAGATATGAAAAGCTAGATAATGGTGAAAGCTGAGAGAGAACAGAATGAATGCCCGAGGAGTGTGGCTGTGGGGCAAGGTTGGGAGGAAATGCACTCTGCCTGCTGTGTGACCCAACAGATTGACAAAGAGCTGACGTTGGTGGGTGAGATTGGAGGCCTCCTTAGGGCGCTACTAATGCCTCATTTCTCACGCCAAATCATCAGAATTGCTCCCCATCCTCCCCTAGACATGTCAGGATGGGGATTTGTGAAGTCAAAATTCACCAAGGGCCACCATTGGCTGGGGAAGAGACTTGCTGACCTCATAAAGCATGAAAGTGAGACTGAATAGGGACATGTGCACAGGGGCTCTGAACAGATCACTGTGAATCTTCCACTGAATGAGGTGACTGGGAAGCCACAAGACTCCAGAGTAGCTATGGAATACTCACCTTCTGTTACCCAGGAGAAGATGAAGACCTCCTATCAATTGGGGTCCAGAAAAAAATATCGAGGTCAACTGAACCCAGGCAAACTCCTCTTGACCATCGACCCCACCCAAGAAGACACCCTCCCCTGTCCTTGCCTGGCACATAACCCATCTCTGCCCACACCCCTTATCCTGAAGCCATCATTCCACCAGTCTTCACACTCTTCCCTAAACCAGTGCCATTCTTGCTCACTGCCTTGCTTTTCCAGGTGGCCAGGAAAACTGTGAGGGTGAATAATCCCATTCCAGTAAAGCCGCCCAAGAAATACCTCTGAAAACTCTACCACAAAAAACCTTAAGAAAATCAGATGCTCAATGCTCTGTAGCGAAACTTCTAAGGCGAATGAACACCTCAATCAGAAGGAACCAGAGGAGGTTCCAGAGACCATGGAGACCCCTGCCATTCCACCTAATCAGAATGAATCAGAGGAGGTCCCAGAGAAAATGGAGACCCCTGCATTTCCAACTAATTTGAATGAACCAGAGGAGGTCCCAGACACCATGGAGACCCTCGCCGTTTCTCACAGAGTCCAAAAGACTATTCTGTAAATCCGTGTCTCTTTTGTTGTCTCCCATATAGTGTTATCATCACCATCTTCCTAAATTCAATATATATGCCTTAGTATAGTGTATTGGTGTTTTTCTTTCGTACTTACTTCACTCTGTATAATAGGCTCCAGTTGCATCCACCTCATTAGAATGATTCACTTGTGTTCTTTTTAAAGGCTGAGCAATATTCCACTGTGTCTATGTACCACAGCTTTCTTACCCATTTGTCTGCTGATGGATATCTAGATTGCTTCCATTCCCTGGTTATTGTAAACAGTGCTGTGATGAACATTGGGGAACACATGTCTTTTTCACAATCTGGGTGAAGCAGGACTTGAATGAGGAGAAACCATGATGACTATTAGCCTGTCAGTTGTAAACCCTGCATTTGAGTTTCCTTGAAGGAGTTGGACCAGAGTTGGTGATGGTTTTTTCTAACGGGCTAAGAGTGCTCAGTTGAATATGTGGGCTGCTGTCCTGATGGGGAACGTCTCTGGTTGCTCTGTTCTGACCAGCAACAGAGGATTTTCTTTCCTTCGTTTCATTTCCCTTTTTCTCTTTCTCCCTCTTTCCTCCCTAGCTGAACTTCTTTCTCAAACATTCAATGTGCTTCACTGTGCTCTGCTTCGTTTTTCAGCCACGTCCAATTCTTTGCGACCACGTGGACTGTAGCATGCCACGCTCCTCTGTCCATAGGTATTCTCCAGCCAAGCATACTGGGGCAGGGTGCCATTTCCCCCTCCAGGGGATCTTCCCAAACCAGGGATTGAATCCTAGTCTGCCATTTGCAGGTTGTTTTTTTTTTTTTTTTTTTACTATCTGAGCCATCAGGAAACCATTAAAATGGGATTCATCTGACACCATGTTTTTCATATCGATAAGATCAAATGGGGTCTATTTTAGGATTTCCATGATGCTCCTTATTTTTAGAACACAAAAAACGCATTTATTCCAAGTATCCTAATGCCTCTGTCTGCAAATATGAAAATCTATGCCACTCCTGCCTGACTTTCAGTTCTCAAGGGAATTTTGTATGATTTTTTTTTACCTTCATTAGATTTAATATGTTCTTAACATGGTTCGGGTTAGTTCCATACTCTTCCTGTGAATTGGCTGCTCATGTCTTTAAACATGTCTTCATAAATTTAAAGGCCAGTGATACATCTTTCTTTTAAAGTGTTGGCTCGTGCTTCTTTCTCATTTTTCTATCAGGTTTTAAAATCTTCTAAAAATTCTAAGAGTTATCTTTTCGGTTTGTTTACGGTATGCTTTTTCTACCTCTTAACATATTCAGCAGTGTGATGGACCCTGGGTGAGTAAGCAACAAATGGACAACAGGATGTGAACACTTCCCAGTAAACCCAGGAAGACCCACTAAGACAAAAAACTGTCCCCAGGCGTGCACCTCAGGCTGGTTGGCCCTACCAGTCAATTGGAAAAACGAGGACTGAGGTGGAGCACACAATCCATTCCCCTTTCCTCCAGAGCCAACCAGCTCAATGAGAGACCATGGGAACTAGATGCACAGGACAGGATGACTGAGTGTTTCGTCCAAGAAGATGAAAGCTTGTGGCAGTTGCTCATGGAAAGGAATTCCACCTTGTTTTGGCTGTGAGGTAAATTCCAGGGGAGCTTCCAGCAAGAAAACAAGATGAGAAAAGAGATTTTTGAGGGCACGTGTTAAGAAGATCTTTGCTCACAAGGCTCACACAGCTCTGGGGAAGCTCCACCCCTTGCTGGGAATACTAATCAGCCACAGATGGGCATTTCTTGTATGGGGTCGCCAAGCAAAACCTGAAACATGCATTCTCCGACCCTTCCCCATCACCCTGTTCAAACCAGAGCCTGGGTAGTACTCCTAGTGAGGTGACCCTGAGCCCTAGACTTGAAACGAAACAGCTCCATGTGGAGCAAGGGCAAGTGTATTCACTGACTTCTCACAGCCTGAAGACAATGTTTCTGATGGAGACCAGAAAATGGAGGTGAGCTCCGGGAACACTGAGCCAAGGAGGCGGCATGGAAAGCTTGCTGTCGGCTGGCCCAGAATTCAATGGGCTTCAAGGTGCATTAAGGCCACATTGCAAGATGAACGAGCAATGATTCTTGCACCCACAGACATTTAAACACAACCAAATTGTCATTCAAGGAGTTTAGGCAAGATATGAAAAGCTAGATAATGGTGAAAGCTGAGAGAGAACAGAATGAATGTCCGAGGTGTGAGGCTGTGGGACAAGGTTGGGAGGAGATGCACTCTGCCTGCTGTGAGACCCAACAGAATGACAAAGAGCTGACGTTGGCAGGTGAGATTGGAGGCCTCCTTGGGCAATACTAATGCCTCATTTCTCACACCAAATCATCAGAATTGCTCCCCATCCTCCCCTAGACATGTCAGGATGGGGATTTGTGAAGTCAAAATTCACCAAGGGCCACCATTGGCTGGGGAAGAGACTTGCTGACCTCATAAAGCATGAAAGTGAGACTGAATAGGGACATGTGCACAGGGGCTCTGAACAGATCACTGTGAATCTTCCACTGTATGAGGTGACTGGGAAGCCACAAGACTCCAGAGTAGCTATGGAATACTCACCTTCTGTTACCCAGGAGAAGATGAAGACCTCCTATCAATTGGGGTCCAGAAAAAAATATCGAGGTCAACTGAACCCAGCCAAACTCCTCTTGACCATCGACCCCACCCAAGAAGACACCCTCCCCTGTCCTTGCCTGGCACATAACCCATCTCTGCCCACACACCTTATCCTGAAGCCATCATTCCACCAGTCTTCACACTCTTCTCTAAACCAGTGCCATTCTTGCTCACGGCCTTGCTTTCTCCAGGTGGCCAGGAAAACTGTGAGGGTGAATAATCCCATTCCAGCAAAGCTGTCCAAAAAATTTCTCTGAAAACTCTACCACAAAAAAGCTTAAGAAAATCAGATGCTCAAAGCTCTGTAGCCAGAGTTCTAAGGCGAATGAACAGCTCAATCAGAAGGAACCAGAGGAAGTCCCAGAGAACATGGAGACCCCTGCATTTCCAACTAATTCGAATGAACCAGAAGAGATCCCCGACACCATGGACACCTTCGCCGTCTCCCACAGAGTCCTAAAGACTGTTCTGTAAATCCGGGTCTTTTTGTTGTCTCCCATATAGTGTTATCATCTCCATCTTCCTAAATACAATATGTATGCCTTAGTATAGTTTATTGGAGTTTTTCTTTCCTACCCACTTCGCTCTGTATAATAGGCTCCAGTTGCATCCACCTCATTAGAATGGATTCACATGTGTTCTTTTTAAAGGCTGAGCAATATTCCACTGTGTCTATGTACCACAGGTTTCTTACCCACTGTCTGCTGATGGATATCTAGGTTGCTTCCATTCCCTGGTTATTGTAAACAGTGCTGTGATGAACATTGGGGCACACATGTCTTTTTCACAATCTGGGTGAAGCAGGACTTGAATGAGGAGAAACCATGATGACTATTAGCCTGTCAGTTGTAAACCCTGCATTTGAGTTTCCTTGAAGGAGTTGGACCAGAGTTGGTGATGGTTTTTTCTAACGGGCTAAGAGTGCTCAGTTGAATATGTGGGCTGCTGTCCTGATGGGGAACGTCTCTGGTTGCTCTGTTCTGACCAGCAACAGAGGATTTTCTTTCCTTCGTTTCATTTCCCTTTTTCTCTTTCTCCCTCTTTCCTCCCTAGCTGAACTTCTTTCTCAAACATTCAATGTGCTTCACTGTGCTCTGCTTCGTTTTTCAGCCACGTCCAATTCTTTGCGACCACGTGGACTGTAGCATGCCACGCTCCTCTGTCCATAGGTATTCTCCAGCCAAGCATACTGGGGCAGGGTGCCATTTCCCCCTCCAGGGGATCTTCCCAAACCAGGGATTGAATCCTAGTCTGCCATTTGCAGGTTGTTTTTTTTTTTTTTTTTTTACTATCTGAGCCATCAGGAAACCATTAAAATGGGATTCATCTGACACCATGTTTTTCATATCGATAAGATCAAATGGGGTCTATTTTAGGATTTCCATGATGCTCCTTATTTTTAGAACACAAAAAACGCATTTATTCCAAGTATCCTAATGCCTCTGTCTGCAAATATGAAAATCTATGCCACTCCTGCCTGACTTTCAGTTCTCAAGGGAATTTTGTATGATTTTTTTTTACCTTCATTAGATTTAATATGTTCTTAACATGGTTCGGGTTAGTTCCATACTCTTCCTGTGAATTGGCTGCTCATGTCTTTAAACATGTCTTCATAAATTTAAAGGCCAGTGATACATCTTTCTTTTAAAGTGTTGGCTCGTGCTTCTTTCTCATTTTTCTATCAGGTTTTAAAATCTTCTAAAAATTCTAAGAGTTATCTTTTCGGTTTGTTTACGGTATGCTTTTTCTACCTCTTAACATATTCAGCAGTGTGATGGACCCTGGGTGAGTAAGCAACAAATGGACAACAGGATGTGAACACTTCCCAGTAAACCCAGGAAGACCCACTAAGACAAAAAACTGGTCCATGCGTGCACCTAGGCTGGTTGGCCCTACCAGTCATTGGAAAAAGAGGACTGAGGTGGAGCACACAAATCCATTCCCTTCCTCCAGAAGCCAACCAGCTCAAATGAGAGATCCATGGGGCTAGATGCAGCAGGACAGGATGACTGAGTGTTTTGCGCAAGAAGATGAAAGCTTTGTGGCAGTTTGCTCATGGAAAGGAATTCCATCCTTGTTTTGGCTGTGAGGTAAATTCCAGGGGACTTCCAGCAAGAAAACAAGATGAGAAAAGAGATTTTGAGGGCCAACGTGTTAAGATCTTTTGCTCACGGCTCACACAGCTCTGGGGAAGCTCCACCCCTTGCTGGGAATACTAATCAGCCACAGATGGGCATTTCTTGTATGGGGTCGCCAAGCAAAACCTGAAACATGCATTCTCCGACCCTTCCCCATCACCCTGTTCAAACCAGAGCCTGGGTAGTACTCCTAGTGAGGTGACCCTGAGCCCTAGACTTGAAACGAAACAGCTCCATGTGGAGCAAGGGCAAGTGTATTCACTGACTTCTCACAGCCTGAAGACAATGTTTCTGATGGAGACCAGAAAATGGAGGTGAGCTCCGGGAACACTGAGCCAAGGAGGCGGCATGGAAAGCTTGCTGTCGGCTGGCCCAGAATTCAATGGGCTTCAAGGTGCATTAAGGCCACATTGCAAGATGAACGAGCAATGATTCTTGCACCCACAGACATTTAAACACAACCAAATTGTCATTCAAGGAGTTTAGGCAAGATATGAAAAGCTAGATAATGGTGAAAGCTGAGAGAGAACAGAATGAATGCCCGAGGTGTGAGGCTGTGGGACAAGGTTGGGAGGAGATGCACTCTGTCTGCTGTGAGACCCAACAGAATGACAAAGAGCTGACGTTGGCAGGTGAGATTGGAGGCCTCCTTGGGCAATACTAATGCCTCATTTCTCACACCAAATCATCAGAATTGCTCCCCATCCTCCCCTAGACATGTCAGGATGGGGATTTGTGAAGTCAAAATTCACCAAGGGCCACCATTGGCTGGGGAAGAGACTTGCTGACCTCATAAAGCATGAAAGTGAGACTGAATAGGGACATGTGCACAGGGGCTCTGAACAGATCACTGTGAATCTTCCACTGTATGAGGTGACTGGGAAGCCACAAGACTCCAGAGTAGCTATGGAATACTCACCTTCTGTTACCCAGGAGAAGATGAAGACCTCCTATCAATTGGGGTCCAGAAAAAAATATCGAGGTCAACTGAACCCAGCCAAACTCCTCTTGACCATCGACCCCACCCAAGAAGACACCCTCCCCTGTCCTTGCCTGGCACATAACCCATCTCTGCCCACACACCTTATCCTGAAGCCATCATTCCACCAGTCTTCACACTCTTCTCTAAACCAGTGCCATTCTTGCTCACGGCCTTGCTTTCTCCAGGTGGCCAGGAAAACTGTGAGGGTGAATAATCCCATTCCAGCAAAGCTGTCCAAAAAATTTCTCTGAAAACTCTACCACAAAAAAGCTTAAGAAAATCAGATGCTCAAAGCTCTGTAGCCAGAGTTCTAAGGCGAATGAACAGCTCAATCAGAAGGAACCAGAGGAAGTCCCAGAGAACATGGAGACCCCTGCATTTCCAACTAATTCGAATGAACCAGAAGAGATCCCCGACACCATGGACACCTTCGCCGTCTCCCACAGAGTCCTAAAGACTGTTCTGTAAATCCGGGTCTTTTTGTTGTCTCCCATATAGTGTTATCATCTCCATCTTCCTAAATACAATATGTATGCCTTAGTATAGTTTATTGGAGTTTTTCTTTCCTACCCACTTCGCTCTGTATAATAGGCTCCAGTTGCATCCACCTCATTAGAATGGATTCACATGTGTTCTTTTTAAAGGCTGAGCAATATTCCACTGTGTCTATGTACCACAGGTTTCTTACCCACTGTCTGCTGATGGATATCTAGGTTGCTTCCATTCCCTGGTTATTGTAAACAGTGCTGTGATGAACATTGGGGCACACATGTCTTTTTCACAATCTGGGTGAAGCAGGACTTGAATGAGGAGAAACCATGATGACTATTAGCCTGTCAGTTGTAAACCCTGCATTTGAGTGTCCTTGAAGGAGTTGGACCAGAGTTGGTGATGGTTTTTTCTAACGGGCTAAGAGTGCTCAGTTGAATATGTGGGCTGCTGTCCTGATGGGGAACGTCTCTGGTTGCTCTGTTCTGACCAGCAACAGAGGATTTTCTTTCCTTCGTTTCATTTCCCTTTTTCTCTTTCTCCCTCTTTCCTCCCTAGCTGAACTTCTTTCTCAAACATTCAATGTGCTTCACTGTGCTCTGCTTCGTTTTTCAGCCACGTCCAATTCTTTGCGACCACGTGGACTGTAGCATGCCACGCTCCTCTGTCCATAGGTATTCTCCAGCCAAGCATACTGGGGCAGGGTGCCATTTCCCCCTCCAGGGGATCTTCCCAAACCAGGGATTGAATCCTAGTCTGCCATTTGCAGGTTGTTTTTTTTTTTTTTTTTTTACTATCTGAGCCATCAGGAAACCATTAAAATGGGATTCATCTGACACCATGTTTTTCATATCGATAAGATCAAATGGGGTCTATTTTAGGATTTCCATGATGCTCCTTATTTTTAGAACACAAAAAACGCATTTATTCCAAGTATCCTAATGCCTCTGTCTGCAAATATGAAAATCTATGCCACTCCTGCCTGACTTTCAGTTCTCAAGGGAATTTTGTATGATTTTTTTTTACCTTCATTAGATTTAATATGTTCTTAACATGGTTCGGGTTAGTTCCATACTCTTCCTGTGAATTGGCTGCTCATGTCTTTAAACATGTCTTCATAAATTTAAAGGCCAGTGATACATCTTTCTTTTAAAGTGTTGGCTCGTGCTTCTTTCTCATTTTTCTATCAGGTTTTAAAATCTTCTAAAAATTCTAAGAGTTATCTTTTCGGTTTGTTTACGGTATGCTTTTTCTACCTCTTAACATATTCAGCAGTGTGATGGACCCTGGGTGAGTAAGCAACAAATGGACAACAGGATGTGAACACTTCCCAGTAAACCCAGGAAGACCCACTAAGACAAAAAACTGTCCCCAGGCATGCACCTCAGGCTGGTTGGCCCTACCAGTCAATTGGAAAAACGAGGACTGAGGTGGAGCACACAATCCATTCCCCTTTCCTCCAGAGCCAACCAGCTCAATGAGAGACCATGGGAACTAGATGCACAGGACAGGATGACTCAGTGTTTCGTCCAAGAAGATGAAAGCTTGTGGCAGTTGCTCATGGAAAGGAATTCCACCTTGTTTTGGCTGTGAGGTAAATTCCAGGGGAGCTTCCAGCAAGAAAACAAGATGAGAAAAGAGATTTTTGAGGGCACGTGTTAAGAAGATCTTTGCTCACAAGGCTCACACAGCTCTGGGGAAGCTCCACCCCTTGCTGGGAATACTAATCAGCCACAGATGGGCATTTCTTGTATGGGGTCGCCAAGCAAAACCTGAAACATGCATTCTTCGACCCTTCCCCATCACCCTGTTCAAACCAGAGCCTGGGTAGTACTCCTAGTGAGGTGACCCTGAGCCCTAGACTTGAAACGAAACAGCTCCATGTGGAGCAAGGGCAAGTGTATTCACTGACTTCTCACAGCCTGAAGACAATGTTTCTGATGGAGACCAGAAAATGGAGGTGAGCTCCGGGAACACTGAGCCAAGGAGGCGGCATGGAAAGCTTGCTGTCGGCTGGCCCAGAATTCAATGGGCTTCAAGGTGCATTAAGGCCACATTGCAAGATGAACGAGCAATGATTCTTGCACCCACAGACATTTAAACACAACCAAATTGTCATTCAAGGAGTTTAGGCAAGATATGAAAAGCTAGATAATGGTGAAAGCTGAGAGAGAACAGAATGAATGTCCGAGGTGTGAGGCTGTGGGACAAGGTTGGGAGGAGATGCACTCTGCCTGCTGTGAGACCCAACAGAATGACAAAGAGCTGACGTTGGCAGGTGAGATTGGAGGCCTCCTTGGGCAATACTAATGCCTCATTTCTCACACCAAATCATCAGAATTGCTCCCCATCCTCCCCTAGACATGTCAGGATGGGGATTTGTGAAGTCAAAATTCACCAAGGGCCACCATTGGCTGGGGAAGAGACTTGCTGACCTCATAAAGCATGAAAGTGAGACTGAATAGGGACATGTGCACAGGGGCTCTGAACAGATCACTGTGAATCTTCCACTGTATGAGGTGACTGGGAAGCCACAAGACTCCAGAGTAGCTATGGAATACTCACCTTCTGTTACCCAGGAGAAGATGAAGACCTCCTATCAATTGAGGTCCAGAAAAAAAAGTCAAGGTGAACTGAACCCAACCAAACTCCTCTTGACCATCGACCCCACCCAAGAAGACACCCTCCCCTGTCCTTGCCTGGCACATAACCCATCTCTGCCCACACACCTTATCCTGAAGCCATCATTCCACCAGTCTTCACACTCTTCTCTAAACCAGTGCCATTCTTGCTCACGGCCTTGCTTTCTCCAGGTGGCCAGGAAAACTGTGAGGGTGAATAATCCCATTCCAGCAAAGCTGTCCAAAAAATTTCTCTGAAAACTCTACCACAAAAAACCTTAAGAAAATCAGATGCTCAATGCTCTGTAGCGAAAGTTCTAAGGCCAATGAACAGCTCAATCAGAAGGAACCAGAGGAGGTCCCAGAGACCATGGAGACCCCTGCCATTCCAGCTAATCAGAATGAATCAGAGGAGGTCCCAGAGACAATGGAGACCGCTGCATTTCCAACTAATTTGAATGAACCAGCGGAGGTCCCAGACACCATGGAGATTCTCTCCGTCTCCCACAGAGTCCAAAAGACTGTTCTGTAAATAAGTATCTCTTTTGTTGTCTCCCATATAGTGTTATCATCTCCATCTTCCTAAATACAATATATATGTCTTAGTATACTGTATCGGTGTTTTTCATTCCTTCTTACCTCGCTCTCTATAATAGGCTCCAGTTGCATCCACCTCATTAGAATGGATTCACATGTGTTCTTTTTAAAGGCTGAGCAATATTCCACTGTGTCGATGTACCACAGATTTCTTACCCATTTGTCTGCTGATGGATATCTAGGTTGCTTCCATTCCCTGGTTGTTGTAAACAGTGCTGCGATGAACATTGGGGAACACATGTCTTTTTCACAATCTGGGTGAAACAGGATTTGAATGAGGAGAAACCATGATGACTATTAGCCTGTCAGTGGTAAACCCTGCATTTGAGTTTAGCTGAAGAAGTGGGACCAGAGTTGGAGATGTGGTTTCAAACCGGCTGAGAGTGCTCAGATGGACATGTGTGGTGCTGTCCTGCTGGGGGATATCTCTGATTGCTCTGTTCTCACCAGCAACAGAGGATTTTCTTTCCTTCGTTTCATTTCCCTTTTGCCCTTTCTCCCTCTTTCCTCCCTACCTGAATTTCTTTCACAAACATTCAATGTGCTTCGCTGTGCTGTGCTTCGTTATTCAGCCACCTCCAATTCTTTGTGACCTCATGGAGTGTAACATGCCAGTCTCCTCTGTCCATGGGGATTCTCCAGCCAAGCATACTGGGGCAGGCTGCCATTCACCCCTCCAGGGGATCTTCCCAACCCAGGGATTGAATCCTGGTCTGCCATTGGCAGGTGTTTTTTTTTTTTTTTTTTTTAACTATCTGAACCATCAGGAAACCCTTAAAATGGGCTTCATCTGACACTATGGTTTTCATATCGGTAAGATCAAATGGGGTCTATTTTTGGATTTCCATGACTCTCCTTATTTTTAGAATACACAAAACACATTTATTCCACGTATCCTAAGGCCTCTGTCTGCAGTTACTAAAATCTGTGCCACTTCTGCCTGAATTTCAGTTCTCAAGAAAATTTTGTATGATTTTTTTTTTTACCTTCATTAGATTTAATATGTTCTTAACATGGTTTGGGGCTACTTCCATATTCTTCCTGTGAATTGCCTGCTCATGTCTTTAAACATGTCTTCATAAATTTAAAGGCCAGTGATACGTCTTTCTTACAAAGTGTTGCCTCCTGCCTCTTCCCCATTTTTTATCAGGTTTTAACATCTTCTAAAAATTCTAAGAGTTATCTTTTGGGTTTGTTTATGGCATGCTTTTTCTACCTCTTAACATATTCAGCAGTGTGATTTACCCTGGGTGAATAAGCAACAAATGGACCACAGGGTGTGAACACTTTCAAGGAAACCCAGGAAGACCCACTAAGCCAAAATACTGTCCCCAGGGCTGCACCTCAGGCTGGTTGACACTACGAATCAATTGGAAAAATGAGGACTGAGGTGGAGCACCCAATGCATTCCCCTTACCTCCAGAGCCAACCAGCTCAATGAGAGACCATGGGAACTAGATGCACAGGAGAGGGTGACTCAGTGTTTCCTCCAAGAAGCTGGAAGCTTGTGGCAGCTGCTCATCGAAATGAATTCCACCTTGGTTTGGCTGTGAGGTAAGCTCCGAGTGAGCTTCCTGCAAGAAAACAAGAGGAGCAAAGAGATTTGTGAGGGCATGTGTTGAGAAGACGTTTCCTCACAAGGCTCACACACTCTGGGGAAGCTCCACCCCTTGCTGGGAATACTAATCAGCCACAGGTGGTCATTTCCTGTATGGGATCACCGAGCAAAACCTGAATCATGCATTTCTCTGCCCCTTCCCCATCACCCTGTTCAAACCAAAGCCTGGGTAGTACTCCTAGGGAGTTGACCCTGAGCCCTAGAATTGAAACGAGACAGCTCCATGTGGAGCAAGGGCAAGTGTATTCATTGCATTCTCAGAGCCTGAAGAGAAGGGTTTCTGATGGAGAACAGAAAATAGAGGTAGGCTCCGGGAACGTTGAGCCAAGGAGGTGGAATGGAAAGCTTTCTGTCGGCTGGCCCAGAATTCAATGGGCTTCAAGGTGCATTAGGCCAAATTGCAGGATGAACGAGCAATGATTCTTGCATCCACAGACACTTAAACACAACCAAATTGTCATGCAGGGAGTTTACGCAAGATTTGAAAAGCTAGATAATGGTGACAGCTGACAGAGAACAGAATGAATGCCCGAGGAGTGTGGCTGTTGGGAAAGGTTGGGAGGAGATGCACTCTGCCTGCTGTGTGACCCAACAGATTGACAAAGAGCTGAGGATGGCGTTTGAGTTTGGAGGCCTCTTGAGGGCACTACTAATGCCTCATTTCTCCCACCAAATCATCAGAATTGCTCCCCATCCTCCGCTAGACATTCAAGACGGGGATTTGTGAAGTCAAAATTCACCAAGGGCCACCATTGGCTGGGGAAGAGACTTGCTGACCTCATAAAGCAGGAAAGTGTGGCTCCATGGGGACATGTGCTCAGGGGCTCTGAGCAGAACACTGTGAATCCTCCAATGAATGAGGTGACTGGGAAGCCACAAGGCTCCAGAGTAGTTATGGAACACCCACCTCCTGTTACCCAGGAGAAGATGAAGTCCTTCTATCAATTGAGGTCCAGAAAAAAATGTCAAGGTGAACTGAACCCAGCCAAACTCCTCTTGCCCATCGACCCCACCACAGAAGACACCCTCCCCTGTTCTTGAATGGCACATAACCCATCTCTGCCCACACCCCTTAACCTGAAGCCATCATTCCACCTGTCTTCACACTCTTCCCTAAACCAGTGCCATTCTTGCTCCCGGTCTTGCTTTCTCCAGGTGGCCAGGAAAACCGTGAGGGTGAATAATCCCATTCCGGCAAAGCTGCCCAAAAAATTTCTCTGAAAACTCTACCACAAAAAAGCTTAAGAAAACCAGATGCTCAAAGCTCTGTAGCCAGAGTTCTAAGGCGAATGAACAGCTCAATCAGAAGGAACCAGAGGAGGTCCCAGAGAACATGGAGACCCATTCCATTCCAGCTAATCAGAATGAATCAGAGGAGGTCCCAGAGACCATGGAGACCCCTGAATTTCCAGCTAATTCAAATGAACCATAGGAGGTCCCAGACACCATGGAGACCCCTGCATTTCCAGCTAATTCGAATGGCCGGAGGAGGTACCATATACCATGGAGACCCTTGTCATTCCAGCTAATCAGAATGAATCAGAGGAGTTCCCAGAAACCATGGAGACCCCTGCATTTCCAGCTAATTCGAATCAACCAGTGGAGGTCCCAGACACCATGGACACCCTCGCCGTCTCCCACGGAACCCAAAAGACTGTTCTGTAAATCCTTGTCTCTTTTGTTGTCTCTCACATAAGGTTATCATCTCCATCTTCCTAAATTCAATATGTATGCCTTAGTATAGTGTATTGGTGTTTTTCTTTCCTACGTACTTCGCTCTCTATAATAGTCTCCAGTTGCATCCACCTCATTAAAATGGATTCACATGTGTTCTTTCTAAAGCCTAAGCAATATTCCACTGTGTCTATGTACCACAGATTTCTTACCCATTTGTCTGCTGATGGAAATCTAGGTTGCTTCCATTCCCTGGTTATTGTAAACAGTGCTGTGATGAACGTTGGGGCACACATGTCTGTTTCACAATCTGGGTGAAAGAGGATTTGAATGAGGAGAAACTATGATGACTATTAGCCTGTCAGTGGTAAACCCTGTATTTGAGTTTGGTTGAAGGAGTGGAACCAGAGTTGGAGATGGTTGTTTCAAACCGGTTGAGAGTGCTCAGATCGATATGTGGGGTGCTTTCCTGATGTGGAATGTCTCTGGTTGCTCTGTTCTCACCAGCAACAGAGGATTTTCTTCCCTTCATTTCATTTCCCTTTTTCTCTTTCTCCCTCTTTCCTCCCTACCTGAATTTCTTTCACAAACATTCAGTGTGCTTTGCTGTGTTGTGCTTCGTTGTTCAGCCACTTCCAATTCTTTGTGACCGCGTTGACTGTAGCATGCCAGGCTCCTCTTTCCATGGGGATTCTCCAGCCAAGCATACTGGGGCAGGCTGCCATTCCCCCCTGCAGTGGATCATCCCAACCCAGGGATTGAATCCTGGTCTGCCATTTGCAGATGTTTTCTTTTTTCTTTTTTTCTTTTTCTTTTCTTTTTTTTTTTCTTTTTTTACTCTCTGAGCCATCGGGAACACTTAAAATGGGCTTAATCTGACACTATGTTTTTCATATTGATAAGATCATACGGGGTCTATTTTAGGATTTCCTTGACGCTCCTTATTTTTAGAACACACAAAACACATCTATTCCAAGTATCCTAATGTCTCTGTCTGCAATTACTAAAATCTATGCCACTTCTGCCTGAGTTTCAGTTATCAAGGAAATTTTGTATGATTTTTCTTACCTTCTTTAGATTTAATATGTTCTCAACATGGTCCGGGGCTAGTTCATACTTTTCCTGTGAATTGGCTGCTCATGTCTTTAAACATTTCTTCATAAATTTAAAGGCCATTGATACATCTTTCTTTTAAAGTGTTGGCTCGTGCCTCTTACCCATTTTTCTATCAGGTTTTAAAACCTTCTAAAAATTCTAAGAGTTATCTTTTAGGTTTGTTTACGGCATGCTTTTTCTACCTCTTAACATATTCAGCAGTGTGATGGACCCTGGGTGAGTAAGCAACAAATGGAGAACTGGATGTGAACACTTCCCAGTAAACCCAGGAAGACCCACTAAGACAAAAAACTGTCCCCTGGGCTGCACCTCAGGCTGGTTGGCCCTACGAGTCAATTGGAAAAACGAGGACTGAGGTGGAGCACACAATCCATTCCCCTTTCCTCCAGAGCCAACCAGCTCAATGAGAGACCATGGGAACTAGATGCACAGGACAGGATGACTCAAACTGAGTCATCTTCATCACCTCCTAGAAGATGAAAGCTTGTGGCAGCTGCTCATGGAAAGGAATTCCACCTTGTTTTGGCTGTGAGGTGAATTCTAGGGAGCTTCCAGCAAGAAAACAAGAGGAGCAACGCGATTTGTGAGGGCATGTGTTCAGAAGACCTTTGCTCACAAGGCTCACACAGCTCTGGGAAAGATCCACCCCTTGCTGGGAATACTAATCAGCCACAGGTGTGCGTTTCTTTTATGGGGTCGCCGAGCAAAACCTGAAACATGCATTCTCTGACCCTTCCCCATCACCCTGTTCAAACCAAAGCCTGGGTAGTACTCCTAGTGAGGTGACGCTGAGCCCTAGACTTGAAACTAGACAGCTCCATGTGGAGCAAGGGCAAGTGTATTCACTGACTTCTCACAGCCTGAAGACAATGTTTCTGATGGAGACCAGAAAATCGAGGTGAGCTCCGGGAACATTGAGCCAAGGAGGCGGGATGGAAAGCTTTCTGTCGGCTGGCCCAGAATTCAATGGTCTTCAAGGTGCATTAAGGCCACATTGCAAGATGAACGAGCAATGATTCTTGCATCCACAGACATTTAAACACATCCAAATTGTCATGAAGGGAGTTTAGGCAAGATATGAAAAGCTAGATAATGGTGAAAGCTGAGAGAGAACAGAATGAATGCCCGAGGAGTGTGGCTGTGGGGCAAGGTTGGGAGGAGATGCACTCTGCCTGCTGTGTGACTCAACAGATTGACAAAGAGCTGACTTTGGCGGATGAGATTGGAGGCCTCCTTAGGGCACTACTAATGCCTCATTTCTCCCACCAAATCATCAGAATTGCTCCCCATCCTCTCCTAGATATCTCAGGATGGGGCTTTGTGAAGTCAATGTTCACCAAGGGCCACCATTGGCTGGGGAAGAGACTTGCTGACCTCATAAAGCATGAAAGTGATACTGAATAGGGACATGTGCACAGGGACTCTGAACAGATCACTGTGAATCTTCCACTGAATGAGGTGACTGGGAAGCCACAAGACTCCAGAGTAGCTATGGAATACTCACCTTCTGTTACCCAGGAGAAGATGAAGACCTCCTATCAATTGGGGTCCAGAAAAAAATATAGAGGTCAACTGAACCCAGCCAAAATCCTCTTGCCCATTGACCCCACCCAAGAAGACACCCTCCCCTGTTCTTTCCTGGCACATAACCCATCTCTGCCCACACCCCTTACCCTGAAGCCATCATTCCACCACTCTTCACACTCTTCCCTAAACCAGTGCCATTCTTGCTCACGGCCTTGCTTTCTCCAGGTGGCCAGGAAAACTGTGAGGGTGAATAATCCCATTCCAGCAAAGCTTTCCAAAAAATATCTCTGAAAACTCTACCACAAAAAAGATTAAGAAAACGAGAATCTCAAAGCTCTGTAGCCAAAGTTCTAAGGCGAATAAACAGCTCAATCAGAAGGAACCAGAGGAGGTCCCAGAGACCATGGAGACTCCTGCCATTCCAGCTAATCAGAATGAATCAGAGGAGGTCCCAGAGACAATGGAGACCCCTGCATTTCCAACTAATTTGAATGAACCAGAGGAGGTCCCAGACACCATGGAGACCCTCGCCGTTTCTCACAGAGTCCAAAAGACTATTCTGTAAATCCGTGTCTCTTTTGTTGTCTCCCATATAGTGTTATCATCTCCATCTTCCTAAATACAATATATATGCCTTAGTATAGTGTATTGGTGTTTTTCTTTCCTACTTACTTCGCTCTCTATAATAGGCTCCAGTTGCATCCACCTCATTAGAATGGATTCACTTGTGTTCTTTTTACAGGCTGACCAATATTCCACTGTGTCTATGTACCACAGCTTTCCTACCGATTTGTCTGCTGATGGATATCTAGATTGCTTCCATTCCCTGGTTATTGTAAACAGTGCTGTGATGAACATTGGGGCACACATGTCTTTTTCACAATCTGGGTGAAACAGGATTTGAATGAGGAGAAACCATGATGACTATTAGCCTGTCAGTGGTAATCCCTGCATTTGAGTTTGGTTGAAGGAGTGGGACCAGAGTTGGAGATGGTGGTTTCAAACTCGCTGAGAGTGCTCAGATGGATATGTGTGGTGCTGTTCTGCTGTGGGATATCTCTGATTGCTCTGTTCTGACCAGCAACAGAGGATTTTCTTTCCTTCGTTTCATTTCCCTTTTTCCCTATCTCCCTCTTTCCTCCCTACCTGAATTTCTTTCACAAACATTCTATGTGCTTCGCTGTGCTGTGCTTCGTTGTTCAGCCACGTTCAGTTCTTTGTGACTGCGTGGACTGTAGCATGCCAGGCTCCTCTGTCCATGAGGATTCTCCAGCCAAGCATACTGGGGCAGGCTGCCATTCCCCCCTCCAGGGGATTTTCCCAACCCAGGGATTGAATATTGGTCTGCCATTTGTAGTTTTTTTTTTTTTTTTTTTTTTTTTTTTTTACTATCTGAGCCATCAGGAAACCTTAAAATGGGCTTCATCTGACACTATGATTTTCATATCTATAAGATCAAATGGGATCTATTTCTGGATTTCCATGACTCTCCTTATTTTTAGAACACACAAAACACATTTATTCCATGTATCCTAAGGTCTCTATCTGCAGTTCCTATAATCTGTGCCAATTCTGCCTGAGTTTCAGTTCTCAAGAGAATTTTGTATGATTTTTCTTACCTTCGTTAGATTTAATATGTTCTTAACATGCTTCGGGGCTAGTTCCATACTCTTTCTGTGAATTGCCTGCTCATGTCTTTAAACATGTCTTCATAAATTTAAAGGCCTGTGATACGTCTTTCTTTTAAACTGTTGCCTCCTGCCTCTTCCCCATTTTTCTATCAGGTTTTACCGTCTTCTAAAAATTCGAAGAGTTATCTTTCGGTTTGTTTATGGCATGCTTTTTCTACCTCTTAAAATATTCAGCAGTGTGATGGACCCTGGGCTGCACCTCAGGCTGGTTGAACCTACGAGTCAATTGCAAAAACGAGGACTGAGGTGGAGCACACAATAGATTGCACTTTCCTCCAGAGCCAACCAGCTCAATGACAGACCATGGGAACTAGATGCACAGGAAAGGATGACTCAATGTATCGACCAAAAGATGGGAGCATGTGGCAGCTGCTCATGGAAATGAATTCCACCTTGGTTTGGCTGTGAGGTAAGCTCCAAGGGAGCTTCCTGCAAGAAAACAAGAGGAGCAAAGAGATTTGTGAGGGCACGTGTTGAGAAAACCTTTGCTCACAAGGCTCACACAGCTCTGGGAAAGTTCCCCCCCTTGCTGGGAATACTAATCAGACACAGGTGGGCATTTCCTGTATGGGGTCGCTGAGCAAAACCTGAAACATGCATTTCTCTGACCCTTCCCCATCACCCTGTTCAAACCAGAGCCTGGGTAGTACTCCTAGTGAGGTGACTCTGAGCCCTAGACTTGAAACGAGACAGTTCCATGTAGAGCAAGGGCAAGTGTGTTCACTGCATTCTCACAGCCTGAAGACAAGGGTTTCTGATGCAGACCAGAAAATGGAGGCGAGCTCCGTGAACTCTGATTCAAGGAGGCGGGATGGAAACATTTCTGTCGGCTGGCACAGAATTCAATGGGCTTCAAGGTGCATTGAGGCCACATTGCAGGAAGGACGAGCAATGATTCTCGCTTCCACAGACAGTTAAACACAACCTAGTTGTCATGGAGGGATTTTAGGCAAGATATGAAAATCTAGATAATGGTGAAAGCTGAGAGAGCATAGAATGAATGGCCGCGGAGTGTGGCTGTGGGGCAAGGTTGGGAGGAGATGCACTCTGCCTGTTTTGTGACCCATCAGAGCTGACATAGAGGTGAGGGTGGCAGCTGAGTTTGAAGGTCTCTTGAGGCATTACTAATGCCTCATTTCTCTCAGCCAATCATCTGAATTGCTCCCCATCCTCCGCTAGACATGTCAGGATGGGGCTTTGTGATGTCAAATCACACCCAGAGCCACCATTGGCTTGGGAAGCGACTTGCTGACCTCATTAAGCATGAGGGTGACGCTCGATGGGGACGAGTAATACGTGGGGGCTCAGGGGCACTGAGCAGACCACTGTCAGTCCTCCAAATGACTGAGGTGAATGGGATGCCACAAGGCTCCAGAGTAGTTATGGAACACCCACCTCCTGTTACCCAGGAGAAGATGAAGACCTCCTATCAATTGAGGTCCCAAAAAAATTGTCAAGGTGAACTGAACCCAGCCAAACTCCTCTTGCCCATCGACCCCACCCAAGAAGACACCCACACCTGTCCTTTCATGGCACATAACCCTTCTCTGCCCACACCCCTTCCCCTGCCGCCATTGTCCCACCTGTCTTCACACTCTTACCTAAAGCATTGCCATTCTTGCTCCCTGTGTTGTTTTCCCCAGGTGTCCAGGGTAACCGTGAGGGTGACTAATCCTATTCCGGCAATGCTGCCCAAGAAAACTTCTCTGAAAAGTCCCACCACAAAACATCTTAAGAAAATCAGATGCTCAAAGCTCTGTAGCCAGAGTTCCAAGGCGAAAGAACAGCTGAATCTGAAGGAACCAAAGGAGGTCCCAGAGACCATGGAGACGCCTGCCATTCCAGTTAATCAGAAGGAACGAGAGGAGGTCCCAGACACCATGGAGACCACTGCATTCCAGCTAATCAGAACGAACCAAAGGAGGTCCCAGAGACCATGGAGAACCCTGCCATTCCAGCTGGACCAGTGGACAGCCAGTGATTTAGGGGCATGCCTAGACAACTCAGAAATGCTTGGGCGTCTGGCCGCTGAGTACTGGCCAAAAATATAGATGATGAATATTATAGCAACTGCATAGTCTAATAACGAAAATAAAATAAAATCAAGCTGATGTGAAATTATATTTGTCTCTGAGTTCTCTGATAGTGGGCGGCAGAGAGGGCAAGGAAGTGATAAGTGTGTTAGGAGGGAGGGAAATAGCTTCTGTGGAGATGGAGTTGGGACCAGAAGGTCCAGGTTTCCAGAAAGTAGGCGGGAAAAACTGGATCCAGACTGAGATTCAACGACACGCTTCCCATGAGAGAAGAGGAAGAGGACTTGGAGTTTCTCTGTACAAATGCAGAGACGGACAGGCAGCTGGGAGCTGTGTCGTCTGCACTGGGGCAGTGCCATTTGTTCAAAAGGCATACAAAGGAGCTGCCGCATCAAACCGATGGAATATTGACATTTGCAGCAACATGGAAGGTAGAATATTGACTACAATATCCCAGAGAGAGATTGACAAATGCTGAATGATATTATAGAATATATAGAATTATAGATTATAGAATGGAAACATACCACAAAGTAGAGAATATGATAATAATTGAGGTGTACAAATATAAAGAAGCATCTACTGGTTACCAGCGAGGAGGGGAAGAGGGCAGGCCAATACAGAGTGGGGGAATGGGAGGCACGCAGTGATAGTTAGGTGGAAGTTGAGCTCAGGGATGCATTGTACAACATGGGGAATAGAGCCAGGTCTTTGTCATAACTATAAATGGAAAGCAAGCTTTAATAGATGTATAATCAGAAATAAAAGGAAAGAAAGAGGGGCGAGGAAGGAGGGAAGAAAGGAAGGAAAAGAAGGGCGTTTTTGGAGGTCAAAAATCAATACTGATTAGGTCCATTTTATCGAAGGATTCTATTTTATTTTATTTATTTCAATTGGTGTGTATTTACTTTACAATATTGTGGTGGTTTCTGCCATACATTGACATGAACCAGCCATGGGAGTACATGTATTCCCCATTCTGATTCCCCCTCACATCTTCCTCCCAATCTAATCCCTCTGGGTCAGCCCAGTGAACCAGTCCTGGGCACCCTGTCTTATGCATCGAACATGGACTGGCTATCCCTTCCACATATGATAATATACATGTTTCAATGCTATAGTCTCAGATCATCCCACCCTTGCCGTCTCCAACAGAGTCCCAAAGACTGTTCTGTAAATCTGAGTCTCTTTTGCTGTCTCCCATATAGGGTTATCATCTCCATCTTCCTAAATACAATATATATGCCTTAGTATACTATATTGATATTTTTCTTTCTGACTTACTTCGATCTGTATAATAGGCTCCAGTTTCACCCACCTCATTTGAATGAATTCACATGTGTTCTTTTTAATGACATAGCAATATTCCACTGTGTCTATGTACCACAGCTTTCTTAGCCCATTTGTCTGCTGATGGACTTCTAGGTTGCTTCCATGCCCTGGTTATTGTAAACAGTGCAGTGATGAACATTGGGGCACACGTGTCTTTTTCACTTCTGGGTGAATAACGATTTGAATAGGAGAAAACCTGATGACTATTAGCCTATTAGTGGTTAACCTGCACATGAGTTTGGTTGAAGGAGTGGAACCAAAGTTGGAGATGGTTGTTTCAAACTGGCTGAGAGTGCTCAGATGGACATGTGTGGTGCTGTCCTGCTGGGGGACATCTCTGGTTGCTCTGTTCTCACCAGCAACGGAGGATTTTCTTTCCTTCCTTTCATTTCCCTTGGTTCCCTTTCTTCCTCTTGCCTCCCTACCTGAATTTCTTTCACAAACACTCTATGTGCTGCGCTGTGCAGTGCTTCATTGTTCAGTGATGTCCAACTCTTTGTGACCCCATGGACTGTAGCCTGCCAGGCTCCTCTGTCCATGGGGATTCTCCAGGCAAGCATACTGGAGCAGGCTGCCATTCCCCTCTCCAGGGGATCTTCCCAACCCAGGGATTGAATTCTGGTTGGCCATGTTGCAGGAATTTTTATTTTTATTTTTTTCCATCTGAGCCATCAGGAAACCCTTCAAATGGGGTCCTTTGACTATGCTTTTCATATCTGTAAGATCAAATGGGGTCTATTTTAGGATGTCCATGACTCTCCTTATTTTTAGAACACACTAAACACATTTATTTCAACGATCCTAATGTCTCTGTCTGCAATTACTAAAATCTATTCCACTTCTGCCTGAGTTTCAGTTCTCAAGGGAATTTTAGTATGATTTGTCGTACCTTCGTTAGATTCAATATGTTCTTAACGTGGTTCGGGGATAGTTCCATACTCTTCCTGTGAATTGGCTGCTCATGTCTTTCAACATGTCTTCATCAATTTAAAGGCCAGTGATACATCTTTCTTATAACGTGTTGTCTCGTGTCTCTTCCCCATTTATCTATCAGGTTTTCGGATCTTCTAACAATTCTAAGAGGCATCTTTTGGGTTTCTTCACGGCATGCTTTTTCCACCTCTTAAACAGTTCAGCAGTGTGATGGACCCTAGGTGAGTAAGCAACAAATGGACAACAGGATGTGAACACTTCACAGGAAACCCAGGAAGACACACTAAGCCAACAAACTGTCCCCAGGGGTACACCTCAGGCTGGTTGACCCTACGAGTCAACTATAAACACGAAGACTGAGGGGGAGCACACAATCCATTCCCCTTTCCTGCAGAACCAACCAGCTCAATGAGAGACCATGGGAACCAGATGCACAGGAAAGGATGACCCAGTGTTTCATCCAGGAAGCTGGAAGCTTGTGGCAGCTGCTCATGGAAATGAATTCCACATTGATTTTGGAAGTGAGGTAAGCTCCAAGGGAGCTTCCAGCAAGAAAACAAGGTGTGAAAAGAGATTTGTGAGGGCACGTGTTGAGAAGACCTTTGCACACAAGGCTCACACAGCTCTGGGCAAGCTCTACCCCTTGCTGGAAATACTAATCAGCTGCAGGTGGGCATTTCCTGCATGGGATCCCAGGCACAACCTGAAACATGCATTTCTCTGCCACTTCCCCATCACCCTCTTCAAACCCGAGACTCGGGACTACTCCTAGTGAGGTAACCCTGAGTCCTAGACTTGACACGAGACAGCTCCGTGTGGAACAAGGGCAAGTGTATTCACTGCATTCTCAAAGCCTGAAGACAAGGGTCTCCAACTGGAGATCAGAAAATGGAAGCTTGCTCCAAGATCACTGAGACAAGGAGCAGGATCGAAAGGTTTCTGTCGGTTGGACCAGAGTACAAGGGGCTTCAAGGTGCATTAGGACCACATTGCAGGATGAACGAGCAATGATTCTTGCTTCCACGGACACTTAAACACAACCTAGTTGTCATGGAGGGAGTTTAGGCAAGATATGAAAAGCTAGATAATGGTGAAAGCTGAGAGAGAACAGAATGAATGCCCGAGGAGTGTGGTTGTGGGGCAAGGTTTGGAGGGGATGCACTCTACCTGCTGTGTGACCCATCAGAGTTGACATAGAGGTGAGGGTGGCAGGTGAGTTTCGAGGCCTCTTCAAGGCATTGCTAATGCCTCATTTCTCCCAGCAAATGATCTGAATTGCTTCACATCCTCCGCCAAACATTTCAGGATGGGGCTCTGTGATGTCAAAGCACACCCAGGGCCACCATTGGATGGGGAAGAGACTTGCTGACTTCATAAAGAATGAGGGTGAGGCTCCATGGGGACGGGTATATATAGGGGTGCTCAGGGGTTCTGAGCAGACCACTGTGAGTTCTCCAAGTGACTGAGGTGACTGGGAAGCCACAAGGCTCCAGAGTAGTTATGGAAAACCCACATCCTCTTACCCAGGAGAAGATGAAGACCTCCTATCTATTGAGGTCCAGAAAAAAATGTCAAGGTGAACTGAACCCAGCCAAACTCCTCTTGCCCATCGACCCCACCCCAGAAGAAACCCTCCTCTCTCCTTGCCTGGCACATAACCCTTCTCTGCCAACACCCCTTCTCCTGAAGCCATCTTTCCCACCTGTCTTCACACTCTTCCCTAAACCAGTGTCATTCTTGCTCCCTGTCTTGTTCTCTCCAGGTGGCCAAGGTAACCGTGAGGGTGAATAATACCATTCTGGCAAAGCTGCAGAAGAAACCTTCTCTGAAAACTCCCACCATAAAAAACCTTAAGAAAATCTGATGCTCAAAGCTCTGTAGCCAGAGTTCCAAGGCGAATGAACAGCTGAATCAGAAGGACCAAAAGGTGGTCCCAGAGACCATGGAGACCCCTGTCATTCCAGGTAATCAGAAGGAACGAGAGGAGGTCCCAGACACCATGGAGCCCACTGCCATTCCAGCTAATCAGAACGAACCCTAGGAGAGCCCAGAGGCCATGGAGAACCCTGCCATTCCAGCTGGACCAGTGGACAGCCAGTGACTTCGATGCATGTCTAGATACCTCAGAAATGCTTGGGGTCTGGCCGTTAAGTACTGGCCAAAAGTACAGATGCTGTATAGTATAGCAACTAAATACACTAATAATGAAAATAAAATAAATCAAGCTGATGGGAAATTATATTTCTTTCTGAGTTCTCTGATAGTGGGGGGCAGAGAGGGCAGGGAAGTGATAAGTGTGTGAGGAGGGAGGGAGATGGCTTCTGTGGAGATGGAGATGGGACCAGAAGGTCCTGGATGGCAGAAAGTAGGGGGAAGAACTGGTTCCAGACTGAGCTTGAAAGACACACTTCCCATGTGAGAAGAGGAAGAGGACTTGGAGTTTCTCTGTGTGAGTGCAGAAATGGACACTTAGCTGGGGAGCTGTGTCCTGTGGGGGGGGGGGGCACTGCCATTTGTTCAAAAGGCATACAAAGGAGCTGCCCCATCAAAAGAATGGAATATTGACATTTGCAGCAACATGGAAGGTAGAATATTGAGTAGAATAACTCAGACAGAGATTGACAGATACTGTATGTTATCATTTATAGAATGTAAACATACCGCAAAGTAGAGAATATGATAATAATGGAAGTGTACAAATAGAGAGAAGCATCTACTGGTAACCAGGGAGGTGGGGAAGAGGGTGGGGCAATACAGAGGTGGGGGCGTGGGAAGCACGCAGTGATAGTTAGGTGGAAGATGAGCTCAGGGATGCATTGTACAACATGGGGAATAGAGCCAGGACTTTGTCATAACTATAAATGGAAAGCAAGCTTTAATAGTTGTATAATCAGAAAGAAAAGGAAAGAAAGAGGGGAGAGGAAGGAGGGAAGAAAGGAAGGAAAAGAAGGGCGTTTTTGGAGGTCAAAAATCAATACTGATTAGGTCCATTTTAACAAAGGATTCTATTTTATTTCATTTATTTCAATTGGTGGGTATTTACTTTACAATATTGTGGTGTTTTTTGCAATACATTGACATGAATCAGCTATGGGAGTACATGTATTCCCCATCCTGATTCCCCCTCACATTTTCCTCCCAATCCAATCCCTCTGGGTCAGCCCAGTGAACAAGTCCTGGGCACCCTGTCTTATTCTTCGAACATGGACTGGCTATCCCTTTCACATATGATTATATACATGTTTCAATGCAATTCTCACAGATCATCCCAACCTCGCCATCTCCCACAGAGTCCAAAAGACTGTTTTGTAAATCTGTGTCTCCTTTGCTGTCTCACATGTACGGTTATCATCTCCATCTTCCTAAATACAATATATATGCCTTAGTATAGTGTATAGGTGATTTTTTTTTCTGACTTACTTTGCTCCGTATAATATGCTCCTGTTTCATGCACCTTATTTGAATGGATTCACATGTGTTCTATTAAATGGCTGAGCAATATTCTAGTGTGTCTATGTACCAAGCTTTCTTACCCATTTGTCTGCTGATGGACTTCTAGGTTGCTTCCATGCCCTGGTTATTGTAAACAGTGCTGTGATGATCATTGGGACACACGTGTCTTTTTCACTTCTGGGTGAATCAGGATTTGAATGAGGAGAAACCATGATGACTATTAGCCTGTTAGTTGTTAACCCTGCACTTGAGTTTGGCTGAAGGAGTGGGACCAAAGTTGGAGATAGTTGTTTTAAACCGGCTGAGAGTGCTCAGATGGACATGTGTGGTGCTGTCCTGCTGGAGAACATATCTGGTTGCTCTGTTCTCACCAGCAACCGAGGATTTTCTTTCCTTCCTTTCATTTCCCTTGGTTCCTTTCTGCCTCTTTCCTCCCTAACTGAATATCTTTCACAAACATTCAATGTGTTGCACTGTGCTGTGCTTCGGTGTTCAGCCATGTCCAACTCTTTGTGACCCCATGGACTGTAACATGCCAGGCTCCTCTGTACATGGGGATTCTCCAGGCAAGCATACTGGAGGAGGCTGCCCTTCCCCTTCCAGGGGATTGTCCCAAACCAGGGATTGAATCCTGGTCTGCCATGTTGCAGGTGGGTTTTTTTTCTTTCTTTCTTTTTTTTTTTTTTTTTTTTTCTATCTGAGCCTTCAGGAAACCCTTAAAATGAGATTCATCTCACACTATGTTTTTCATATCTGTAATATCAAATGGGGTCTATTTTAGGATTTCCATGACTCTACTTATTTTTAGAACACACAAAACACGTTTATTCCAGGTATACTAATGTCTCTGTCTGCAATTACTAAAATCTATGCCACTTCTGCCTGAGTTCCAGTTCTCAAGGGAATTTTAGTATGATTTTACTTACCTTTGTTAGATTTAATATGTTCTTAACGTGGTTCGGGGCTAGTTCCATACTCTTCCTGTGAACTGGCTGCTCATGTCTTTAAACATGTCTTCATAAGTTTAAAGGCCAATGATACATCTTTCTTATAAAGTGTTGGCTCGTGCCTCTTCCCCATTTTTCTATCAGGTTTTAGGATCTTCTAACAATTCTTAGCAGCATCTTTTGGGTTTGTTTATGGTGTGCTTTTTCTACCTCTTAAAATGTTCAGCATTGTGATGGACCCTGTGTAAGTAAGCAACAAATGGACAACTTGATGTGAACCCTTCACAGGAAACCCAGGAACACACACTAAGCCAAAAAACTGTCCCCAGGGGTGCGCCTCAAGCTGGTGGACCCTACGAGTCAATTGGAAAAACGAGGACTGAGGTGAGCACCCAATCCATTCTCCTTTCCTCCAGAGCCAACCAGCTGATTGAGAGACCATGGGAACTAGATGCACAGGACTGGATGACTCAGTGTTTCATCGAAGAAAATGGAAGCTTGTGACAGCTGCTCATGGTAATGAATTCCACCATGGTTTTTGCTGTGAGGTAGATCCAAGGGAGCTTCCAACAAGAAAACAAGGTGAGAAAAGACATTTGTGAGGGCACATGTTGTGAAGACCTTCCATACAAGGCTCACAGTGCTCTAGGCAAGCTCCACCCCTTGCTGAGAATAATAATCAGCTGCAGGAGGACATTTCCTGCATGGTATCCCCGAGCACACCCTGAAACATGCATTGCTCTCCTCCTTCCCCATCACCGTTTTCAAACCCAAGGCTGGGTAGTGCTCCTAGTGAGTTGACCCTGTGTCCTAGACTTGAAACGAGACAGCTCCATGTGGGGCAAGGGCAAGTGTATTCCCTGATGTCTCATAGCCTGAAGACAAGGGTTTCTGACTGGAGACTAGAAAATGGAGGCAAGCTCCGGGATCACTGAGACAAGGAGGCAGGATTGAAAGGTTTCTATCGACTGGCCCAGAATTCAATGGGCCTCAAGGTGCATTAAGACCTCATCTCAGGATGAACGGGCAATGATTCTTGCGTCCAAAGACACTTAAACACTACATCGTTGGCATGGAGGGAGTTTAGGCAAGATATGAAAAACTAGATAATGGTGAAGCTGAGAGAGAACAGAATTAATACCCGAGGACTGTGGCTGTGGGGAAAGCTTTGGAGGAGATTCACTCTGCCTGCTGTGTGAGTCATCAGATTTGACATAGAGGTGAGTGTGGCAGGTGAGTTTGGAGGCCTCTTGAGGGCATTACTAATGCCACATTTCTCCCAGAAAATCATCTGAATTGCTTCGCATCCTCCGCTAGACATGTCAGGATGGGGCTTTGTGATGTCAAAGATCACCCAGGGCAACCATTGGCTCGGAGAGAGACTTGGTGACCTCATAAAACATGAGGGTGAGGCTCCATGGGGACGGGTATATATAGGGGTGCTCAGCAGCTCTGAGCAGCCCACTGTGAGTTCTCCAAATGACTAGGTTACTGGGAAGACACAAGGCTCCAGAGTAGTTATGAAACACCCACCTCCTGTTACCCAATAGAAGATGAAGTCCTTCTATCAACTGAGGTCCAGAAAAAAATGTCAAGGTGAACTGAACCCAGCCATACTTCTCTTGCCCATCGACCCCACCCCAGAAGACAACCTCCCCCGTCTTTGCCTGGCACATAACCCTTCTCTACCCACACCCCTTCTCCTGAAGCCATCATTCCCTCCTGTCTTCACTCTCTTCCCTAACCAGTGCCATTCTTGCTCCCTGTCCTGTTTTCTCCAGTTGGCCAGGGTAACCGTGAGGGTGGATAATCCCATTCCGGAAAAGCTGCCCAGGAAAACTTCTCTGAAAACTCCCACCAAAAAAAAAAAAAAAACCTTAAAAAAATCTGATGCTCAAAGCTCTGTAGCCAGAGTTCCAAGGCGAAAGAACAGCTGAATCAGAAGGAACCAAAGGAGGTCCCAGAGACCATGGAGACCCCTGCCATTCCAGGTAATCAGAAGGAACGAGAGGAGGTCCCAGACACCATGGATACCACTGCATTCCAGCTAATCAGAACGAACCAGAGGAGAGCCCAGCATGGAGAACCCTGCCATTCCAGCTGGGCCAGTGGACCGCCAGTGATTTAGGGGCATGCCTAGACAACTCAGAAATGCTTGGGGGTCTGGCCGCTGAGTACCGGCCAAAAGTATAGATGATGAATATTATAGAAACTGCATAGTCTAATAACGAAAATAAAATAAAATCAAGCTGATGTGAAATTATGTTTGTCTCTGAGTTCTCTGATACTGGGGGGCAGAGAGGGGAGGGAATTAATAAGTGTGTGAGGAGGGAGGGAAAAAGCTTCTGTGGAGATGGAGTTGGGACCAGAAGGTCAAGGTTTCCAGAAAGTGGGCGGGAAAAACTGGATCCAGACTGAGCTTCAAAGGCACACTTCCCAAGGGAGAAGAGGAAGAGGACTTGGAGTTTCTCTGTGTGAGTTCCGAGATGAACACTTAGCTGGGATCTGTGTCCTGTGTACTTGGGCAGTGCCATTTGTTCAAAAGTCATACAAAGGAGCTTCCACATCAAAAGAATGGAATATTGACATTTGCAGCAACATGGAAGGTAGAATATTGAGTACAATATCTCAGACAGATATTGACAAATGTTGTATGATATCAATTATAGAATGGAAACATACCGCAAAGTAGAGAATATGATAATAATTGAGGCGCACAAATATAGAGAAGCATCTACTGGTTACCAGCGGGGAGGGGAAGAAGGTGGGGCAATACAGAAGTGGGGGAGTGGGAGGAATGCAGTGATAGTTAGGTGGAAGATGAGTTCAGGGATGCATTGTACAACATGGGGAATAGAGCCAGGACTTTGTCATAACTATAAATGGAAAGCAAGCTTTAACAAATGTATAATCAGAAAGACAAGGAAAGAAAGAGGGGGGAGGAATGAGGGAAGAAAGGAAGGAAAAGAAGGGCGTTTTTGGAGGTCAAAAAGTCAATACTGATTAGGTCCTTTTTATCAAAGGATTCTATTTTATTTCATTTTATTTATTTCAATTGGTGGGTATTTACTTTATAATATTGTGGTGGTTTTTGGCATACATTGACATGAATCAGCCATGGGAGTACATGTATTCGTCATCCTGATTCCCCCTCACATTTTCCTCCCAATCCAATCCCTCTGGGTCAGCCCAGTGATCCAGTCCTGGGCACCCTGTCTTATGCATTGAACATGGACTGGCTATCCCTTTGACATATGATAATATACATGTTTCAATGCTATTCGCACAGATCATTCCACCCTCGCCGTCTCCCACAGAGTCCAAAAGACTGTTCTGTAAATCTGTGTCTCTTTTGCTGTCTCCCATGTAGCGTTATCATCTCCAACTTCCTAAATTCAATATACATGCCTTATTATAGTGTACTGGTGTTTTTCTTTCTGACTTACTTCACTCTGTATAATAGGCTCCAGCTTCATCCACCTCTTTAGAATGGATTCACATGTGTTCTATTTAATGGCTGAGCAATATTCCACTGTGTCTATGTAGCACAGCTTTCTTACCCATTTGTCTGCTGATGGACTTCTAGGTTGCTTCCATGCTCTGGTTATTGTAAACAGTGTTGTGATGAACATTGGGACACACCTGTCTTTTTCACTTCTGGGTGAATCGCGATTTGAATGAGGAGAAAACATGATGATTATTAGCCTTTTAGTGGTAAACCCTGCACATGAGTTTGGTTGAAGGAGTGGGACCAAAATTGGGGATGGTTGTTTCAAACCGGCTGAGAGTGCTCAGATGGACATGCGTGGTGCTGTCCTGCTGGGGGACATCTCTGGTTGCTGTGTTCTCACCAGCAACGGAGGATTTCTTTCCTTTCTTTCATTTCCCTTGGTTCCCTTTCTGCCTCTTTCCTCCCTACCTGAATTTTTTTCACAAACATTCTATGTGCTGTGCTGTACAGTGCTTCATTGTTCAACGAAGTCCAACTCTTTGTGACCCCATGGACTGTAGCCTGCCAGGCTCCTCTGTCCATGGGGAATCTCCAGGCAAGCATACTGGAACAGGCTGCCATTCCACCCTCCAGGGGATCTTCCCAAACCAGAGATTGAATCCTGGTCTGCCATTTTGCAGGTGGGTTGTTTTTTTTTTTGGTTTTTTTTTGGTTTTTTTTTTTTTTTTACTAACTGAGCCATCAGTTAACCCTTAAAATGGGCTTCATCTGACACTATGTTTTTCATATCTGTTATATCAAATGGGGTTTATTTTAGGATTTCCATGTCTCTCCTTATTTTTAGAACACACAGAACACATTTATTCCAAGTATGCTAATGTCTCTCTCTGCAATTACTAAAATCTATGCCACTTTTGCCTGAGTTCCAGTTCTCAAGGGGATTTTAGTATGATTTTTCTTACCTTCATTGCATTTAATATGTTCGTAACGTGGTTCGGGGCTAGTTCCATACTCTTCCTGTGAATTGGCTGCTCATGTCTTTAAACATGTCTTCATAAATTTAAGGCCAGTGATACATCTGTCTTATAAATTGTTGGCCCGTGCCCCTTCCCCATTTTTCTATCAGGTTTTAAGATCTACTAACAATTCTAGGAGTCATTTTTGGGTTTGTTTATGGCATGCTTTTTCTACCTCTTAAAATGTTCAGCAGTGTGATGGACTCTGGGTGAGTAAGCAACAAATGGAAAACAGGATGTGAACACTTCAGAGGAAACCCAGGAACACCCACTAAGCCAACAAACTATCCCCAGGGGTGCACCTCAGGCTGGTTGACCCTTCGAGTTTATTGGACAAAGGAGGACTGAGGTGGAGCACACAATCCATTCCTCTTTCCTCCAGAGCCAACCAGCTCAATGAGAGACAATGGGAACTAGATGAACAAGACAGCATGACACAGTGTTTCATCCAAGAAGCTGGAAGCTTGTGGCAGCTGCTTATGGAAATGAATTCCAGCTTGGTTTTGGCTGTGAGGTAAGAGCTTCCAGCAAGAAAACAAGATGAGAAAAGAGATTTGTGAGGGCACGTGTTGAGAAGACCTTTGCACACAAGGCTCACACAGCTCTGGGCAAGCTCCTCTCCTTGGTGGGAATACTTATCAGCCGCAGTTGGGCATTTCCTTCATGGGATGCCCCAGCACAACCTGAAACATGCATTTATCTGCCCCTTCCTCATCACCCTCTTCAAACCTAAGCCTGGGTATTACTCCTAGTGAGGTGACACTGAGTCCTAGACTTGAAACGAGACAGCTCCGTGTGGAGTAAGGGCAAGTGTATTCATTGCATTCTCACAGCCAAAAGGCAAGGGTTTCCGACTGGAGACAAGAAAATGGAGGTGAGCTCCAGGAACACTGAGACAAGGAGGCAGGATGAAAAGGTTTCTATCGGCTGGCCCAGAATTCAATGGGCTTCAAGGTGCATTAAGACCATATTGCAGGACGAACGAGCAATGATTCTCGCTTACACAGACACTTAACACTAGTGGATATCATGGAGGGTGTTTAAGCAAGATACGCAAAGCTAGATAATGCTGAAAGTTGAGAGAGAGAACAGAATGAATACCCGAGGACTGTGGCTGTGGGGCAAGGTTGGGAGGAGATGCACTCTGCCTGCTGTGTGACCCATCAGACTTGACATAGAGGTGAGGGAGGCAGGTGAGATTGGTGACCTCTTGAGGGCATTACTAATGCCTCATTTCTCTCAGCAAGTCATCTGAATTGCTCCCCATCCTCCACTAGACACGTCCGGATGGGGTTTTGTGATGTCAAAGCTCACCCAGGGCCACCATTGGCTGGGGAATAGACTTGCTGACCACATTAAGCATGAGAGTGAGGCTCCATGGGGACGAGTATATATAGGCGTACTCAGGTTCTCTGAGCAGACCACTGTGAGTCCTCGAAATGACTGAGGTGATTGGGAAGCCACAAGGCTCCAGAGTAGTTATGGAACACCCACCTCCTGTTACGCAGGAGAAGATGAAGACCTCCTATCAACTGAGGTCCAGAAAAAGATGTCAAGGTGAACAGAACCCAGCCAGACTCCTCTTGCCCATCGACTCCACCCGAGAAGACACCCTCCCCTGTCCTTGCACATAACTCTTCTCTGCCAACACCCCTTCTCCTGAGGCCATTTTCCCACCTGTATTCACACTCTTTCCTAAACCAGTGCCTTTCCTGCTCCCTGTCTTGTTTTCTCGAGGTGGCCAGGGTAACCATGAGGGTGAATAATTCCATTCCGGCAAAGCTGCCCAAGAAAACTACTCTGAAAACTCCCACCACCAAAAAGCTTAAGAAAATCAGATGCTCAAAGTTCTGTAGCGAGAGTTCCCAGGTGAATGAGCAGCTGAATCAGAAGGAACCTGAGGAAGTCCCAGAGACCATGGAGACCCCTGCCATTCCAGGTAATCAGAACGAACCAGAGGTGGTCCAGACACCATGGATGCCCCTGCCATTGCAGCTAATCAGAATGAATCAGAGGAGGTCCCAGAGACCATGGAGACCCCTGCCATTCCAGCTAATCAGAATGAACCAGAGGAGGTCCCAGAAACCATGGAGACCCCTGCCACTCCAGCTAGTCAAAACCAAGGAGAGGAGGTCCCAGAGACCATGGAGACCCCTGCGATTCCAGCTAATCAGAACGAATGAGAGGACGTCCCAGAGACCATGGAGACCCCTGCCATTCCAGCTGGACCAGTGGACAGCCAGTGATATTGGGGCATAGCTACACACCTCAGAAATGCTTGGGGTTCTGGCCGCTTAGTACTGGCCAAAAGTACAGATGCTGAATATTATAGCAACTACATACACTAATAATGAAAATAAATAAAATCAAACTGATGTCAAATTATCTTTGTCTCTGTGTCTATGATAGTGGAGGACAGAGAGGGCAGGGAAGGGATAAGTGTGTGAGGTGGGAGGAAGATGGATTCTGTGAAATTGGAGATTGGACCAGAAGTTCCAGATTGCCAGAAAGTAGGGGGAAGAACTGGTTCCAGACTGAGATTCAAAAACACATTTCCCATGGAAGAAGAGGAAGAGGACGTGGAGTTTCTCTGTGCGAGTGCAGAGATGGACACTTAGCTAGGGAGTTGTTTCATGTGTGCGGGGGCAGGGCCATTTGGTCAAAAGGCATACAAAGGAGCTGCCCCATCAAAAGAATGGAATATTCACATTTGAAGCAACATGGAATGTAGAATATTGAGTAAAATAACTCAGACAGAGATTGACAAATACTGTATGATATCACTTATGGAATGTAAACATACCGCAAAGTAGAGAATATGATAATAATGGAGGTGTACAAATATAGAGAAGCACCTACTGGTTACCAGTGGGGAGGGGAAGAGGGCGGGGCCATAGAGATGTGGGGGAGTGGGAGGTACGCAGTGATAATTAGGTGGAAGATGAGCTCAAGGATGCATTGTACAACATGGTGAATAGAGCCAGGACTTTGTCATAACTATATATGGAAAGCAGGCTTTAACAGTTGTAAAATCAAAAAGAAAAGGAAAGAAAGACGGGGGCGGAAGGAGCGAAGAAAGGAGGAAAAGAAGGGCGTTTTTGGAAGTTAAAAAGTCAATACTGATTAGGCCCTTTTTATCAAAGGATTCTATTTTATTTTATTTTATTTATTTCAATCGCTGGGTATTTACTTTACAATATTGTGGTGGTTTTTGCCATACATTGACATGAACCAGCCTTTGGAGTACATGTTCCCCATCCTGATTCCCCCTCACATCTTCCTCCCAATCCAATCCCTCTGCGTCAGCCCAGTGAACCAGTGCTGGGCACCCGGTCTTATGCATTGAACATGGACGGGCTATCCCTTTCACATATGATAATATACATGTTTCAATGCTGTTCTCTCAGATCATCCCACCCTCGCCTTCTCCCACAGAGTCCAAAAACTGTTCTGTAAATCTGTGTCTCCTTTGCTGTTACCCATATAGGGTTATCATCTCCATCTTCCTAAATACAATATATATGCCTTAGTTTTGTGTATTGTTGTTTTTCTTTCTGAATTACTTCGCTCTGTATAATAGGCTACAATTTCATCCACCTCATTAGAATGGATTCACATGTGTTCTTCTTAATGGCTTAGCAATATTCCACTGGGTCTATGTACCACAGCTTTCTTACCCATTTGTCTGCTGATGGACTTCTATGTTGCTTCCATGTCCTGGTTATTGTAAACAGTGCTGTGATGAACAGTGGGGCACACGTGTCTTTTTCACTTCTGGGTGAATCAGGATTTGAATGCAGACAAACCATGATGACTATTAGCCTGTTAGTGGTAAACCCTGCACATGAGTTTGGTTGAAGGAGTGGGGCCAAAGTTGGAGATGGTTGTTTCAAACCCGCTAAGAGTGCTCAGATGGACATGTGTTGTGCTCTCCTGCTGCGGGACATCTCTGGTTGCATGGAGCCAGCCTAACCTACAGGCCCCTTACGGCCCTAAGAGAGAACAAAGGTCTCTCTTTGTCCTGCCACCCCTTCTTGCTAAATTATAGACTGGCATTTGTCTCCTGCATGGAAAAAACACACGGGTGACCTTTTGCCTGTTTTTCTGGTGCTGATAAACTCATCATGCTCGAAACTTGTTTTCCATTTAGATAATGTTCTATTGATGAAGCCTGTTTTCTATCTAATGTTCTATTGATCTTAATCATGTTGGGCACTAGGGTAATTAATGCTTTACTTATCTTAAGTGTGGGAATTTAAAACATCTCTATCTCTGCAAGTATGCAAAACCCTCAATCTATTCTTAGTAACTCCTGTGAGGGTATATATAGGCGTGGTATTCTTCAATAAAGTTGGCAGAGTCAGACGCCATCGGACTCCATCCCTCTCAACCCCATCTTTCTCTTTCTGAGTCTTCTTTCTGAGTCTTATTTTTCCTAGGTACTCTGGTAATTGCCTTCTTGACCAGTTAGATTGCTGGCAGGCTTGGGTGTCTGGTTGTTCTTTTCTCACCAGCAACCGAGGATTTTTTATCCATCCTTTCATTTCCCTTGTTTCCCTTTCTCCCTCTTTCCTCCCTACCTAATTTCTTTCACAAACATTCAAAGTGCTGCACTGTGCTGTGCTTCATTGTTCAGCCATATCCAACTCTTTGTGACCCCACGGACTATAGCACGCCAGGCTCCTCTGTCCATGGGGATTCTCCAGGCAAGCATACTGGAGCAGGTTGCCATTCCCCCATCAAGGGGACCTTCCCAACTGAGGGATTGAATCCTGCTCTGCCATGTTGCAGGTGGTTTTTTGTTTTTGTTTTTTTTTTTTCTTTTTTTAACTATCTGAGCCATCAGGAAACCCTTAAAATGGGCTTCATCTAACACTGTGTTTTCATATCTGGAAGATCAAATGGGGTCTATTTTATGATTTCCATGGCTCTCCTTATATTTGGATCACACAAAACACATTTATTTCAAGTATCCTAATGTCTCTGTCTGCAATTACTAAAATCTATGCTACTTC
The DNA here is from genome assembly GCF_019320065.1 of Cervus canadensis. NCBI lineage: Eukaryota > Metazoa > Chordata > Mammalia > Artiodactyla > Cervidae > Cervus > Cervus canadensis. The sequence goes on along the minus strand of NC_057419.1, from coordinate 1,012,655 downwards.
TGCCTGAGTTTTAGTTCTCAAGGGAATTTTAGTATGATTTTCTTACCTTCGTTAGATTTAATATGTTCTTAATGTGGTTCGGGTCTGGTTCCATACTATTCTTGTGAATTGGCTGCTCATATCTTTAAATATGTCTTCATAAATTTAAAGGCCAGGGAAACATCTTTCTTATAAAGTGTTGGCTCGTGCCTCTTGCCCATTTTTCTATCAGGTTTTAAGATCTTCTAAAAATTCTAAGAGTCATTTTTGGGTTTGTTTACAGCATGCTTTTTCTACCTCTTAAAATATTCAGCAGTGCGATGGACCCTGGGTGAGTAGGCAACAAATGGAAAACAGGATGTGAACACTTCCCAGGAAACCCAGGAAGACCCACTAAGCCAATAAACTGTCCCCAGGGGTGCACCTCAGGCTTGTAGAACCTACGAGTCATTTGGAGAAATGAGGACTGAGGTGGATCAGACAATCAATTCCCCTTACCTCCAGAGCCAACCAGCTCAATGAGAGACCATGGGAACTAGATGCACAGGACAGGATGACTCAGTGTTTCGTCCAAGAAGTTGGAAGCTTGTCGCAGCTGCACATGGAAATGAATTCCACCTTGGTTTTTGCAGTGAGGTAAGCTCCAAGGGAGCTTCCAGCAAGAAAACAAGATGAGAAAAGGGATTTGTGAGGGCACTTGTTGAGAAGACCTTTGCACACAAGGCTCACACAGCTTTGGGGAAGATCTACCCCTTGTTGGGAATACTAATCAACCGCAGGTGGGCATTTCCTGCATGGGATCCCACAGCACAACCTGAAACATGCATTTCTCTGCCCCTTACCCATCACCCTGTTCAAACCCAAGCCTGGGTAGTACTCCTGGTGAGGTGACCATGAGGCCTATTTTTGAAACGAGACAGCTCCGAGTGGAGCAAGGGCAAGTGTATTCACTGCATTCTCACAGCCTGAAGACCAGTGTTTCCGACTGGAGACCAGAAAATGGAGGTGAGCTCCGGGCACACTGAGAGAAGGAGGCGGGATGGAAAGGTATCTGTTGGCTGGCCCAGAATTCAGTGGGTTTCAAGGTGCAATAAGACCACAATGCAGGACGAAGGAGCAATGATTCTCGCTTCCACAGACACTTAAACATAACCTAGTTGTCATGGCGGGATTTTAGGCAAGATATGAAAAGCTAGATAATGGTGAACGCTGAGAGACCACAGAATGAATGCCCGGGGAGTGTGGCTGTGGGGCAAGGTTTGGAGGAGATTCACTCTGCCTGCTGTGTGACCCATCAGAGTTGACATAGAGGTGAGGGTGGCAGGTGAGTTTTGAGGCCTCTTGAGGGCATTACAAATGCCTCATTTCTCCCAGTAAATCATCTGAATTGCTCCCCATCGTGCGCTAGACATTTCAGGATGGGGCTTTGTGATGTCAAAGCTCACCCAGGCCCACCATTGGATGGAGAAGAGACTTGCTGACCTCATAAAACATGAGGGTGTGGCTCCATGGGGACAGGTATATATAGGGGTGCTCAGGGGCTCTGAGCAGAACACTTTGAATCCTCCAAATGACTGAGGTGACTGGGAAGCAACAAGGCTCCAGAGTAGTTATGGAACACCCAGCTCCTGTTACAGGAGAAGACGAAGACCTCCTATCAATTGAGGTCCAGAAAGAAATGTCAAGGTGAACTGAACCAAGCCAAACCCCTCTTGCCCATTGAATGCCCCCCAGAAAACACCCTCCACTGTCCTTGCCTGGCACATAACCCTTTTCTCCCCACAAACCTCTGAAGCCATCCTTCCCACCTGTCTTCACAGTGTTCCCTAATTCAGTTCCATTCTTGCTCCTTGTCTTGTTTTCTCCAGGTGACCAGTGTAACCATGAGGGTGAATAATCCCATTCCAGCAAAGCTGACCAAGAAAACTTCTCTGAAAACTCCCACCACAAAAAACCTTAAGAAAATCAGATGCTCAAAGCTCTGTATCCAGAGTTCCAAGGCGAATGAAATTCTCAATCAAAAGGAACCAGAGGAGGTCCCAGACACCACGGAGACCTCAGCCATTGCAGCAAATCAGAAGGAATAAGAGGACGTCACAGAGACCATGGAGACCCCAGCCATTGCAGCTAATCAGATTGAACCAGAGGAGGTCAGAGAGATCATGGAGACCCCTGCCATTCCAGCTAATCAGAATGAACCAGAGGAGGTCCCAGACACCATGGAGACCCCTGCCATTCCAGCTAATCAGAAAGTATCAGAGGAAGTCCCAGACACCATGGAGACAGCTGCCATTCCACCTGGACCAATTGCAGCCAGTGACTTTCGGACTGCATACACTAATAACGAAAATAAAATGAAATCAAGCTGATGTGAAATTATGTTTGTCTCTGAGTTCTCTGATAGTGGGGCGCAGAGAGAGCAGGGAAGGGATAAGTGTGTGAGGAGGGAGGGAGATGGCTTCTGTGGAGTTGCAGATGGGACCAGAAGGTCCAGGTTGCCAGAATGTAGGGGGAAGAACTGGTTCCAGACTTAGCTTCAAAGACACACTTTCAAAGGGAGAAGAGGAAGAAGACATGGAGTTTCTCTGTGTGAGTGAAGAGATGGACACTTAGCTGGGGAGCTGTGTCTTGTGTGGGGGTGCAGTGACATTTGTTCAAAAGGCATACAAAGGAGCTGCCCCATCAAAATAATGGAATATTGACATTTCCAGCAACATGGAAGGTAGAATATTGAGTAAAATAACTCAGACAGAGAAAGACAAATACTATATGATATCACTTATAGAATGTAAACATACCGCAAAGTAGAGAATATGATAATAATGGACGTGCACAAATAGAGAGAAGCATCTACTGTTTACCAGCGGGGAGCGGAAGAGGGTGGAGCAATACAGAGGTAGGGGAGTGGGAGGCAGGCAGTGATAGGTGGAAGATGAGCTCAGGGATGCATTGTACAACATGGGGAATAGAGCCAGGACTTTGTCATAACTATAAAAGGAAAGCAAGCTTTAACAGTTGTATATTCAGAAAGAAAAGTAAAGAAAGAGGGGGGAGGAAGGAGGGAAGAAAGGCAGGAAAAAAAGGGCGTTTTTGGAGGTCAAAAAGTCAATACTGATTAGGCCCTTTTTATCAAAGGATTCTATTTTATTTTATTTTATTTCATTTATTTCAATTAGTGGGTATTTACTTTACAATATTGTGGTGGTTTGTGCCATACATTGACAAGAATCAGCCATGGGAGTAGATGTGTTCCTCATCAGATTTCCCCTCACATCTTCCTCCCAATCCATTACCTCTGGGGCAGCGCAGTGAACCATTCCTGGGTACCCTATCTTATGCATCGAATATGAACTGGCTATCCCTGTCACATATGATAATATACATGTTTCAGTGCTATTCTCTCAGGTCATCCGACCCTCACCATCTCCCACAGAGTCCAAAAGACTGTTCTGTATATCTGTGTCTCTTTTGCTGTCTCCCATATAGGGTTATCATCTCCATCTTCCTAAATTCAATATATATATATATGTGTGTGTGTGTGTGTGTGTGTGTGTGTGTGTGTGTGTGTATTGGTGATTTAATTTTTGACGTACTTCACTCTGTATAATAGGCTACAGTTTCATCCACCTCATTTGAATCTATTCACATGTGTTCTTTTTAATGGCTGAGCAATATTCCATTGTGTCTATATACCACAGCTTTCTTACCCATTTGTCTGCTGATGGACATCTAGGTTGCTTTCATCCCCTGGTTATTGTAAACAGGGCTGTGATGAATATTGGGGCACACGTGTCGTTTTCACTTCTGGGTGAATCAGATTTTGAATGAGGAGAATCCATGATGACTATTAGCCTGTTAGTGGTAAACAGTGCATATGAGTTTGGTAGAAGGAGTGGGACCAATGTTGGAGATGGTTGTTTCCAACCAGCTGAGAGTGCTCAGATGGACGTGTGTGGAGCTGTCCTGCTGGGGGACATCTCTGTTTGCTCTGTTCTCACCAGCAACCAAGGATTTTCTTTCCTTCCTTTCATTTCCCTTGTTTCCCTTTCTCCCTCTTGCATCCCTACCTAACTTTTTCACAAATATTCAATGTGTTGAGCTCTGCTGTTCTTCATTGTTCAGCTATGTCCAACAATTTTTGACCCTATGGACTGTAGCCCTCCCGGCTCCTCTGTCCATGGGGATTCTACAGGCAAACATACTAGAGCAGGCTGTCATTCCCCCCTCCAAGGGATCTTCCTACCCCAGGATTGAATCCTGGTCTCCCATGTTGCAGGTAGTTTTTTTTTTTTTTTTTTTTTTTTTTTTTTTTTTTTTTTACTGTCTGAGCCATCAGGAAACCCTTAAAATGGGCTACATCTGACACAATGTTTTTCATATCTGTAAGATCAAATGGGGTCTATTTTAGTATTTCCATGACTCTCCTTAGTTTTACACGACACAAAACACATTTATTCCAGGTATCTTAATGTCTCTGTCTGCAATTACTAAAATTTATGTCACTTCTACCTGAGTTACAGTTCTCAAGGGAATTTTAGTATGATTTTTCTTATCTTCATTAGATTTAATATGCTCTTAACAAGGCTCAGGGCTAGTTCCATACTCTTCTTGTGAACTGGCTGCTCATGTTTTTAAACATGTTTTCATAAATTTAAACAACAGTGATACATCCCTCTTATAAAGTGTTGGCTTGATCCTCTTGCCCATGTTTCTATCAGGTTTTAAGATCTTCTTAAAATTCTAAGAGGCATCTTTTGGGTTTGTTTACGGCATGCTTTTTCTACCTCTTAAAATATTCAGCAGTGTGATGGAACCTGGGATTAAGCAACAAATGGACAAGAGGATGTGAACACTTCACAGGAAACCCAGGAAGACACACTAAGCCAACAAACTGACCTCAGGGGTACAGCTCAGGCTGGTTGACCCTACGAGTCAACTGGAAAAACAAGGACTGAGGTGGAGCGCCCAATCCATTCCCCTTTCCTCCAGAGCCAACCAGCTCAATGAGAGACCATGGGAACTAGATGCACAGGACAGAATGACTCATTGTTTCCTTCAATGAGTTGGAAGATTGTGGCAACTGCACATGGAAATGAATTCCATCTTGGTTTAGGCTCTGAGGTAAGCTCCAAGGGAGCTTCTAGCAAGAAAACAAGATGAGAAAAGAGATTTGTGAAGGCACGTGTTGAGAAGACCTTGGCACACAAGGCTCACACAGATCTGTCCAAGCTCCACACCTTGCTGGGAATATTAATCATCCGCAGCAGGGCATTTACTGCAGTGAATCCCCCAGCAAAACCTGAAACCTGCATTGCTCTGCCTCTTCTCCATCACCCTGTTCAAACCGAATCCTGGGTAGTACTCCTAGTGAGGCGACCCTGAGTCCTAGACTTGAAACGAGACAGCTACCTGTGGAGCAAGGGCAAGTGTATTCACTGCATTCTCACAGCCTGAAGACAAGTGTTTCCAACTGGAGACCAGAAAATGGAGGTGAGCTCCTGGCACACTGACACAAGGAAGCGGGATGGAAAGGTTTCTGTTGGCTGGCCCAGAATTCAATGGGCTTCGAGGTGCATTAGGAGCACATTGCAGGACGAACGATCAAGGATTGTCGCTTCCACAGACACTTAAACACAACCTAGTTGTCATGGAGGGAGTTTAGGCAAGATATGAAAATCTAGATAATGGTGAAAGCTGAGAGAGAATAGAATGAATGCCCAAGGAGTGTGGCTCTGGGGCAAGGTTGGGAGGAGATGCAGTCTGTCTCCTGTGTGACCCATCAGAGTTGACATAGAGGTGAGTGTGGCAGGTGAGTTTGGAGGTCTCTTGAGGGCATTACTAATGCCTCATTTGTCCCAGCAAATCAACTGAATTGCTGCCCATCCTCCACTAGACATTTCAGGATAGGGCGTTGTGATATCAAAGCCCACAAAGGGCCACCGTTGGCTGGGGAAGAGACTTGCTAACGTAATAAAACATGAGCGTTAGGCTCCATGGGGACGGGTATATATAGAGGTACTCAGGGTCTCTGAGCAGAACACTGTAAGTCCTCCAAATGACTAAAGTGATTGGGAAGTCACAAGGCTCCAGAGTAGTTATGGAACACCCACCTCCTGTTACCCAGGAGAAGATGAAGACCTCCTACCAATTGAGTTCCATACAAAATTGTAAGGTGAACTGAACCCAGCCAAACTCCTCCTGCCCATCAACTGCACCCCAGAAGACTCCCTCCCCTCTCCTTGCCTGGCACATAACTCTTCTCTGCCCTCAAACCTTCTCCTGAAACTATTGTTCCGAGCTGTCTTCACACTCTTCCCTAATCCAGTGCCATTCTTGCTCCCTGCCTTGTTTTATCCAGATGTCTAGGGTAACCTTGAGGGTAAATAATCCCATTCTGGAAAAGCTGCCTAAGAAAACTTCTCTGAGAACTCCCATCACAAAAAAAGCTTAAGAAAATCAGATGCTCAAAGCTCTGTATCCAGATTTTCAAGAGGAATGAACAGCTGAATCATAAGGAACCAGAGGAGGTCCCAGAGACAATGGAGATCCCTGCCATTCCAGCTAATCAGAAGGAACCAGAGGAAGTCCCAGAGGCCATGGAGACCCCAGCCATTCCAGCTAATCAGAATGAATCAGAGAAAGTCACAGAAACAATGGAGACCACTGCATTTCCGGCTAATTAGAATGAACCAGAGGAGGTCCTAGAGACTATGGAGAACCCTGCATTTCCAGCTAATCAGAACAAACCAGAGGAGGTCCCAAAGACCATGGAGACCCCTCCCATTGCAGCTAATCAGAAGGAACCAAAGGAGTCGAAGAAACCATCTACTGGTTACCAGCGGGGAGGGGAAGAGGGCGGGGCAATACATAGATGGGGGAGTGGGAGGCACGCAGTGATAGTCAGGAGGAAGAGGAGCTCAGGGATGCATTGAACAACATGTGGAATAGAACCAGGACTTTGTCATAACTATAAATGGAAAGCAAGCTTTAACAGTTGTATAATCAGAAAGAAATGGGAAGAAAGAAGGGGGAGGAAGGAGGGAAGCAAGAAAGAAGAAGAAGGGTTTTCTGGAGGTCAAAAAGTCAATACTGATTAGGTCCTTTTTATCACAGCGTTCTATTTTATTTTATTTTATTTTATTTTATTTTATTTTAATTGGTGGGTATTTACTTTACAATATTGTGGTGGTTTTTGCCATACAGTGACAAGAATCAGCCATGGGAGTACATGTATTCCCCATCCAGATTCCCCCTCATATCTTCCTCCAAATCCAATCCCTCTGGGTCAGCCCAGTGAACCAGTCCTGGGCACCCTGTCTTATGCATCGAACATGGACTGGCTATCCCTTTCACATATGATAATATACATGTTTCAATGTTATTTTCTCAGATCATCCCACCCTCGCCGCCTCCCACAGAGTCCAAAAGACTTTTCTGTAAATCTGTGTCTCTTTTGCTCTCTCCCATATATAATTATCATCTCCATCTTCCTAAATTCAAGATATATGCCTTAGTATAGTGTATTGGTGTTTTTCTTTCTGACTTACTTCGCTCTGTATAATAGGTTCCAGTTTCATACACCTCATTTGAATCTATTCACATGTGTTCTTCTAAATGGCTGACTAATATTCAATTGTATCTATGTACCACAGCTTTCTTACCCGTTTTTCTGCTGATGGACATCTAGGTTGCTTCTATGACCTGGTTATTGTAAACAGTGCTGTGATGAACATTTAGTCACACGTGTCGTTTTCACTTCTCGGTGAATCAGGATTTGAATGAGGAGAAACCATGATGTCTATTAGCCTGTCAGTGGTAAACCCTGCATTTGAGTTTGGTTGAAGGAGTGGGACCAATGTTGGAGATGGTTGTTTCAAACCGGCTGGGAGTGCTCAGATGGACATGTGTGGTGCTGTCCTGCTGGGAGATATCTCTGGTTGCTCTGTTTTCACCAGCAATGGAGGATTCTCTTTCCTTCCTTTAATTTGCCTTGGTTCCCTTTCTCCCTCGTTCCTCCCTACGTAATTTCTTCACAAATATTCTATGTGCTGTGCTGTGCTTCATTGTTTAGCCATGTCCAAAAAATTGTGACCGCAGGAACTGTAGCCCTCCAGGCTCCTCTGTCCATGGGGATACTCCAGGCAAGCATACTGGATCAGGCTGCCATTCCCCCCCTCCAGGGGATCTTCCCAACCCAGGGATTGAATCCTGGTCTCCCATGTGGCAGGTGGGTTTTTCTTTTTTTTCTTTTTTTTACTATCTGAGCCATCAGGAAAACGTTAAAATGGGCTTCATCTGACACTATGTTTTTCATATCTGTAAAATCAAATGGGGTCTATTTTAGGATTTCCATGACTCTCCTTTTCTGAGAACATACAAAACACATTTATTCCAAGTATCCTAATGTCTCCGTTTGCAGTTACTAAAATCTATGCCATTCTGCCTGAGATTTAGATCTCAAGGGAATTTTAGTATGATTTTTCTTACCTTCGTTAGATTTAATATGTTCTTAACGTGTTTTGGGGCTAGATCCATACTCTTCTTGTGAATTGGCTGCTCATGCCTTTAAACATATCTTCATAAATTTAAAGGCCAGTGATACATCTTTCTTATAAAGTGTTGGCTCATGCATCTTGCCCATTTTTCTATCAGGTTTTAAGATCTTCTGAAAATTCTAAGAGTCATCTTTTGGGATTGTTTACGGCATGCTTTTTCTACCTCTTAAAATGTTCAGCAGTGTGATGGACCCTGGGTGAGTAATCAAGAAATGGACAACAGGATGTGAACACTTCACAGGAAACCCAGGAAGACACACTAAGCCAACAAACTGTCCTCAGGTGTGCAGCTCAGGCTGGTTGACCCTACAAATTGATTGGAACACCGAGGGCTGAGGTGGAGCACACAATCCATTCCCCTTTCCTCCAGAGCCAATCAGCTCAATGATAGACCATGGGACCTAGATGCATAGGACAGGATGTCTCAGTGTTTCGTCCAAGAAGCTGGAAGCTTGTGGCAGCTACTCATGGAAATGAATTCCACCTTGGTTTTGGCTGTGAGGTAAGCTCCAAGGGAGCTTCCAGCAAGAAAACAAGAAGAGAAAAGAGATTTGTGAGGGCACGTGTAGAGAAGACCTTTGCACACAAGGCTCACACAGCTCTGGGCAAGCTCCACCCGTTGCTGGGAATACTAATCAGCCGCAGGCAGGCATTTTCTGCATGGGATCCCCCAGCACAACCTGAAACATACATTTCTCTGCCCCTTCCCCATCACCCTGTTCAAACCCAAGCCTGGGTAGTACTACAAGTGTGGTGACCCTGAGTCTTAGAATTGAAACGAGACAGCTCCGTTTGGAGCAAGGGCAAGTATATTCACTGCATTCTCACAGCCTGAAGACAAAGGTTTCCGACTGGAGACCAGAAAATGGAGGCGAGCTCAGGGAACATTGAGACAAGGAGGCAGGATGGAAAGGTTTCTGTCGGCTATCCCAGAATTCAATGGGTTCCAAGGTATATTAAGACTACCTTGCAGGATGAAAGAGCAATGATTCTCACTTCCACAGACACTTAAAACACAACATAGTTGTCATGGAGGGAGTTTAGGCAAGATATGAAAAGCTAGATAATGGTGAAAGCTGAGAAAGAACAGAATGAATGCCCGATGAGTGTGGCTATGGGGCAAGGTTGGGAGGAGATGCACTCTGCCTGCTGTGTGACCCATCAGAGTTGACATAGAGGTGAGGGTGGCAGGTGAGTTTGGAGGCCTTTTGAGGACATTACTAATGTCTCATTTCTCCCAGAAAACCATCTAATTTGTTCCCCATCCTCTGCTAGACATGTCAGGATGGGGCTTTGTGATATCAAATCTCACCCAGGGCAACTATTGGCTGGGGGAGAGATTTGCTGACCTCATAGAGCTTGAAGGTGAGGCTCCATATGGGCAGGTATATATAGGGGCGCTCAGGGGTTCTGAGCAGACCACTGTGAGTCATCCAAATGATTGAGGTGACTGGGAAGCCACAAGGCTCCAGAGTAGTTATGGAACACCCACCTCCTGTTACCTAGGAGAAGATGAAGACCTCCTATCAATTGAGGTCCAGAAAAAAATTTCAAGGTGAACTGAACCAGGCCAAACTCCTCTTGCCTATCGACCCCACCCCAGAAGACACCCTCCCCGGTCCTTGCCTGGCACATAACCCTTCTCTCCCCACAAACCTTCTCCTGAAGCCATCGTTCCCTCCTGTCTTCACACTCTCCCTAAACCAGTGCCATTCTTGCTCCCTGTCCTGCTTTCTCCAGGTGGCCAGGGTAACCGTGAGGGTGAATAATCCCATTCTGGCAAAGCTACCCAAGCAAACTTCTCTGAAAACTCCCACCACAAAAAAAGCTGAAGAAAATCAGATGCACAAAGCTCTGTAGCCAGAGTTCCAACACGAATGAACAGCTGAATCATAAGGAACCAGAGGATATCCCAGAGACAATGGAGACCCCTGCCATCCAGCTAATCAAAAAGAACCAGAGGAAGTGCCAGAGACCATGGAGACCCCAGAAATTCCAGCTAATCAGAATGAAACAGAGGATCACCCAGAGACCATGGAGACTCCTTGCATTTCCAGCTAATGAGAATGAACAAGAGAGGTTCCCGGAGAATATGGAGACCCCTGCCATTCCAGCTAATCAGAACAAACCAGAGGAGGTCCCAGAGGCCATGGAGACCCCTGCCATTCCAGCTAATCAGAACAAACCAGAGGAGGTCCCAGAGGCCATGGAGACCCCTGCCATTACAGCTAATCAGAACAAACCAGAGGAGGTCCCAGAGGCCATGGAGACCCCTGCCATTCCAGCTGGACCAGCCGGCAGCAAGTGACTTCAGGGCATGGCTAGACACCTCAAAAATGCTTGGCGTTATGGATGCTGAGTACTGGCCAAAAGTACAGATGCTGAATATTATAGCAAATACATACACTAATAACAAAATTAAAAAATAAACAAGCTGATGTGAAATTATATTTGTCCCTGAGTTATCTGATAGTGGGGAGCAGAGAGGGCAGAGAAGGGATAACAGTGTCAGGAGGGAGGGAGATGGCTTCTGTTGAGTTGGAGATGGACCAGAAGGTCAATTTTGCCATAATGTAGGGGAAAGAACTGGTTCCAGACTCAGCTTCAAAGACACACGTCCCATGGGAGAAGAGGAATAGGACTTGGAATTTCTCTGTGTAAATTCAGAGATGGATACTTAGCTGGGGAGTTGTGTCGTGTGTGTGGGGGCAGTGCCATTTGTACAAAAAGCATACAAAGGAGCTGCCCCATCAAAAGAATGAAATATTGACATTTGCAGCAACATGGAAGATAGAGTATTGAGTAAAATAACTCACACAGAGATTGACAAATACTCTATGATATCACTTATAGAATGTAAACATACCGGAAAGTAGAGAATATGATAATAATGGAGGTGCACAAATATAGAGAAGCATTTACTGGTTACAGGCAGGGAGGGGAAGAGGGCGGGGCAGCACAGAGTTGGGGGAGTGGGAGTCATGCAGTGATGGTTAGGTGGAAGATGAGCTCAGGGATGCGTTGTAAACATGGGGAATAGAGCCAGGACTTTGTCATAACTATAAAAGGAAAGCAAGCTTTAACAGTTGTATAATCAGAAAGAAAAGGAAAGAAAGAGGGGGAGGAAGGAAGGAAGAAAGGAAGGAAAAGAAGGGAGTTTTGGTGGTCAAAATGTCAATAATTATTAGGAACTTTTTATCAAAGGATTCTATTTATTTTATTATAATTATGTTAATTGGTAGATATAAACTTTAAATATTGTGGTGGTTTTCGCCATATATTGACATGTGTCAGCCATGGGGGTACATGTATTCTGCATCCTGATTCCCCCTTACATCTTCCTCCCAATCCAATCCCTCTGGGTCAGCCCAGTGAACCAGTCCTGGGCACCCTGTCTTATGCATCGAACATGGACTGGCTATCCCTTTCACATATGATAATGTACATGTTTCAATGGTATTCTCTCAGATCATCCCACCCTCGCCGCCTCCCACAGAGTCCAAAAAACTGTTCTGTAAATCTGTGTCTCTTTTGCCCTCTCCCATATAGGGTTATCATCTCCATCTTCCTAAATTCAATATATATGCCTTAGTATTGTGCATTTGTGTTTTTCTTTCTGACTTACTTCGCTGTGTATAATAGGCTCCAGTTTCATCCACCTCATTAGAATGGATTCACCTGTGCTCTTTTTAATGGCTGAGCAATATTCCATTGTGTCTATGTCCCACAGCTTTCTTACCCATTTGTCTGCTGATGGACATCTAGTTTGCTTCCATGCCCTGGTTATTGTAAACAGGGCTGTGATGAACATTGGGGCACACATGTCTTTTTCACTTCTGGCTGTATCAGGATTTGAATGAAGAGAAATCATGATGCCTATTAGCCCGTTAGTGCTAAACCCTGCACATGAGTTTGGTTGAAGGAGTGGGACCAAAGTTGGAGATGGTTGTTTCAAACCCGCTGAGAGTGCTCAGATGGACATGTGGCTACTGTCCTAAGGGGGACATCTCTGGTTGCTCTATTGTGACCAGCAACAGAGGATTTTCTTTCCTTCCATCATTTCACATGTTTCCCTTTTTCCCTCTTTCTCCCTACATGAATTTCTTTCAAAAACATTCTATGTGCTGTGCTGTGCTGTGCTTCAGTGTTCAGCCATGTCCACCAATTCTTGACCCCATGAACTGTAGTTCACCAGGCTCCTCTGTCCATGGGGATTCTCCAGGCAACCATACTAGAGCAGGCTGCCATTCCCTTCTCCATGGGTGTTCCCAACCCAGGGATTGAATTCTGGTCTCCCATGTTGCAGGTGGGTTTTTGTCTTTGTTTTTTTTTTTTTTTTACTATCTGAACTATCAGGAACCCTTGAAATGGGCTTCATTTGACACTATGTTTTTCATATCTGTAAGATCAAAAGGGGTCTATTTTATGATTTCCACGACTCCGCCTATTATTAGAACACACAAAACACATTTATTCCAAGCATCCTAAGGTCTCTGTCTGCAATGACTAAAATCTATGCCACTTCTGCCTGAGTTTCAGTTCTCAAGGGAATTTTAGTATGATTTTTCCTTCCTTCGTTAGAATTAATATGTTCCTAATGTGGTTCGTGTCTAGTTCAATACTCTTCTTGTGAATTGGCTGCTCATGTTCTTAAACATGTCTTCATTAATTTAAAGGACAGTGATACATCTTATTTATAAAGTGGTGGCTCGTGCCTCTAGCCCATTTTCTATCAGGTTTTAAGGTCTCCTAAAAATCTCAGACTCATCTTTTGGGTTTGTTTATGGCGAGCTTTTTTTATACCTCTTAAAATTTTCAGCAGTGTAATGTACCCTGGGTGAGCA